>NC_056725.1:1859451225-1859543725 GCF_019279795.1 Protopterus annectens
TACCAGCTTTTGACTTTACCATGTAAGACTACCCTTAAAGTGTCCCATAGTATAATATCTGAAACCTCTCCATTATTATTGGCATCTAGGTAAAACTGTATTTCATCTAGAAACCATTCTTTAAATCCTTGTACTGTTACTAGATAAGCATGTAGTCTTTGGTAGAAGTTTAAGGGGTCAGTATTAAGTGTTACATTGAAGGTGATAACATTGTGGTCAGACATAGGGCACGATTTCATAGGGCATAACATTGTGGTCAGACATAGGGCACTTATTTCCTTGTTTCACTTGAAAGAAAGTTACTGTTTGTCGTTTTTGCATTTAAGTTACCTGTAACACATTGCACTTAAGTTACCTGGCACTTGCTCACTAAAGCAATTCTATAAGTCAGCACTAAAAATTAAAAGCACTACACCCTCACTCCCCACTGGCCCTTGTTTTCAATTATAAAGGAATTCCCAATATTATTCTAGCATGTCCAAAGGTCAGTTGTCAATCTCCTCTCCGGTCCAGCTGGTGAATCTGGGAATCTTGAGGCAATGTTACAACTGCTTCATGTACACAGACAACCCTCTCCTCCTCCCAACAAATTCCAACACATGTGAGAGATGCAACCATATAGCCAAACTGGAGGCTAAGCTCTCTCAACTCAGTACTGGCATAACCAGTCAGGAGGAGAAGGAAACCACACTCGCTACAATTCCAGTCTCACATAGACATACCACGATGCAAACCAAACACATAATCACACAAAAACATACTCGGAGGCTCTAAATAAAGATCTGCCTAAGCAGCAGAGACCTTCAAAGCAGACACCCAAGCAACTGCTACCCCAAAACAAAACACGTGCAACACATATCTCACAAAGCCAGTGTGCCGAACAGTCACAGCCCTTAAGACTAAACAACATACCTGATACACTTGTAATAGGTGACTCTATCGTCAGGCACACTGACATCCCACTCACCAGGCTGAACAAGGAGAGGGTCACGGTGAGCAGCCTGTCGGGCGCTAGGCTCCGCCACATAACACAAGCACTCAGGTCACTCCAAGGCAAGTACAAATATGACTCAGTCATTGTCCATGCTGGTGTGAATGACCTGAGACGTACCTCCCTGGACTACATGAAAAGAGACATAGAGGAGCTCTCTGAGCATGTAGCCCAGGCCGGTATGACCCTGACCTTGAGTGGCATCTTACCCTCACCAAGAATGATGCCACAATATGAAGACAAGATGATCAATTTCAACAATTGGCTTAGGTACTGGTGTCATTCAAAGGGGATCCAATGCCTGTCAGCTTGGGATGATATCCTCGACAAGCCACAATGCTTCGCTAGGGACGGCTTGCACCTGTCACCCCTGGACTTTCGGATATTGGCAAAGGCTCTTGCTACCCCCATAGTGCCTTTTTTAGGCAAGGCTCAAAAGACAAACCCACCTCCATAGGTATCACAAGGGATAAGAAACTAAGAGTAATGCTACTCAACGCCAGAAGTCTAAACCTCAAGATGCACACACTCAAAACTCTCCTTAGCATGGAGAACATCAGTATCTGTGCAGTAACAGAAACCTGGTTCAGGGCTCCCGAGAGCACCCCAGCACTACCAGGTTATACCTCATACCATGCTTTTCGGCCCCAAAACTTGGACTGAACCACAAAAGGAGGGGGAGTATCGATATTCATCAAAGATACCCACACCTCCAGGTTGGTGGCAAAGCACGCAGCATCACAGACTATCCATGTGCAACTAACAGTGGGTAAAACTGCCTTCCATTTTATAGCCTGCTACAGACCACCCTCCCAAACCCAGGAACCCCACTCGGCCTTCCTGAGAACAATGGAAAATATGAAGGTCTCTCCAAACACCATTATATTGGGCGACTTCAACTACCCAAACATAGAGTGGGAGCATTACTCTAGCTCCAACACCCTAGCCCAAAGGTTCCTAGAATTTATAAACTCAAATGCTATGGAACAACTTGTTACCACTCCCACAAGAGGGGAAAACATACTGGACCTGATCATCACCAACATGGGGACTCTATGCTCCAGACCAAAAGTGTATCCCTCACTGGTAATATCAGACCATAAACTAATCTCACTGGATATTCACATCCCGACCCCACCCCCTGCCCAGAAAACCACAGTGAAAAACTTCTCTAAAGCAAATTTCACACTCCTCAAAACCGAGGTGGAATCCTTCAAAGCCCAAGGGCCTGTGGAAAATACGGCCCAGACTGCAGAATCCTTTATAAACGCATTCTATGAACACCTTCAGGAATGCATGGATCATGCAATCCCAAATAAAACCAAGACCCAATCCTCCAAAGGCAGACGTCCTGTCTGGTGGACCCCAGCCATAAACAAACTATACAATAGAAGGAGGAAGCTACTAAATGATAGAGCAAAATCCCAAAAAGGGAAGGCATCACTGATCAGTATTAGCAAAAAACTACGGGCACTCATAAAATTGTCTAAGGCCAGCTTCGAGAGAAAAATTGCACAGGACACTAAGGATAATCACAAGGCTTTCTTTAGTTATGTTAGGAACCTGGGTGGTAATTCCCAGATATGCTCAGAATTAGTCCAAAATGACAAAAAATACACCAAACCCACAGACATTGCCAACATCCTAGATGACAGGTTCAGTGCAAACTCCCCCCCCCCCACCAAAAGGGCAAATAGCTATCCCAGCAGAGTGCTGCCCTCCTGACATCTCAGATGCTCAGGTAAGAGCCGCCCTCTCCAAAGCAAAAAACACAGCATCAATGGGACCAGACGGTGTCCCGGGCTGCGTCCTACATGAACTCCAAGAAGAGCTAAACCCAAACATAAAACTGCTTTTCAGTCTCAGCCTTACTACAGGATATGTGCCCAAAGAGTGGCGTACAGCAACAGTGGTGCCTCTCCATAAAGGTGGTGCCTCAACGGATCCTGGAAACTATCGCCCCATAAGCCTGACTAGCTTGGTCTGCAAAGCTATGGAAAGGATCATCATGGACCTCATAAATAAAGATATTGGGGACCTACAGACACTGGATCCTACCCAGTTCGGCTTTGTTAAGGGCAGATCCTGCCTCTTAAACCTGGTTGATTTCTTTGAAACAGTCACCAAGGCCATTGACGAGGGGAAGGTGGTCCACACAGCCTACCTGGACCTCGCAAAAGCCATCGATACAATACCCCACTCGGGCATTGTAGATAAGCTCACCAGCTTAAATATAAACCTCTGTGTCACTAGATGGATTG
Source organism: Protopterus annectens (assembly GCF_019279795.1). Classification (NCBI taxonomy): domain Eukaryota; kingdom Metazoa; phylum Chordata; order Ceratodontiformes; family Protopteridae; genus Protopterus; species Protopterus annectens. Next base: position 1,859,454,478 of record NC_056725.1, read on the forward strand.
CAAACTGGCTCAAGGACAGAACCCACATGGTTAGAATTGCTGGAACCATGTCAGACTCCAAACCAGGTACAAGTGGTGACCCACAAGGCTCAGTCCTGGGACCTCTCTTGTTCGGTATATATTTCTCGGAGGTACAGGCCAACACGGAAGGACTGTGGCTGACCAAGTTCACAGATGACTGCAAACTGGGTGCCATAATCGACTCTCCAGCCGACACAAGCATCCTCCAAAAGGGCCTCATAGGAACAGACAACTGGTGCCAGAGCCATGGCCTCAAGCTAAATGCCAAAAAGTGTATAGTCATCCCCTTTGGCAAAAACAAAGTGCGCACAAATTACCACATAGGTGGTAATCCATTAAGTACAGAAGAAGTAATTAGGGACCTGGGGACCCAAGTTGATAGCAATCTCTCATCAGGCCCATAATTGAGTACAATGCCCCTTTTGGGATGTACCTTACCAGACACCTGCAGCAACTGGAAAGACCCCAAAAGTGCCTCACCAAGAGGATCAAAAGGCTCAAACAGATGCCATATGCTGCCCGGTTAAAGAAACTCCAGCTCTACTCAGTGGCATACCGCCTGTTCAGAGGCGATCTGTGCCTGACATATAAAGCCATGTCCAACCCGGAATTAATGGACATGCTGCACCTCAGGAAATCCAAATCCCGTTGAGTTACGCGCTCGAGAGACTTGAACCTCAGCACTGAAATAAATAGGACATGCTGGAGGGACAGATTCATAACCCAGAGGCTCCCTTCACTCTGGAATAAAATCCCAGTCCAGGATAGGCAGAGTCCCTCATTGACTTTCTTCAAGAGGAATCTTGATGAGTGGATGGGAGATCGTAGGTTTACCCCGGGTATCGCTTCTGTGTCACTGTTAGACAGAGGCACAGTATACTAACCTTGCAAAAGGGCATAGCAAAATAAATTTAAAATGGGTGGCGAAAGCCAAACACATTCTGGCTAGGCTTATAAATGCCCTAGGGCAGATAGCCTAGTATGAACCTATGAACCTATGAACAATGTCAGCATTATATTATCAGTTTTGGCCAGTAAGGAACTGGTTACAAAGACTTTATCTATGTCGGTCTGTGTGCCAAATCTGTAGGAGTAGTGGGAATACTTCAGGGAGGATAATATTTTTATACCGTCAATGTCAATTAGGTTTCTGTCTTTTATGTAGTTGTTCAAGTGCTTGGCAACAGGGAACATCTTGAAGGGCTTAGAACTTGTGGTATCAGTGGAGGATAAGATACAGTTAAAATCACCTGCTAAGTTAACTCACCTTTAGACTTCAATGTTATGGTGTCTAATGTTTTTTCACAGTTTTTGTCCCAGTACCCACTTTCCAGTAGGTGTTTGCGAAAGTGTACATCTTTTTATCTAGTTTTACTATGACTAAAGTGAGCATACCATCATTGCTTTGAGTATGAGTCAACTATTTCTGAAATTCTCATTGATTTTCTGTGTAAAATTAGGACACCTCTTCTTTTGTGGTTGTAGTTTGAACTTACCAAAATCTTATAATCTTTAAAGGTTAATTTGTTTAGATCTTCTGTTACTAAGTGGAATTCCTGAATGAATGAAAATCTACTTTTTGTAGCATTACATATTTGCTGACACTACTCTTTTCATGGGGTTGTTCAACCCATTGACATTAATAGATATAATGTTAGATATTATCATTTGATGGAGACTGCTGTTATAAGTGAAATTGAAAAGTGTTTTCCTTGATTCATTATAGCAGATACATTTTTTAAAACTGTTATGGACAATTTAAAAAGTCTAACTTTGAAAATAAAACTGTATATTTTAGTAACCTGTATGAAAAAAACTACATCCAGGCTTACTATATCTCTCATAGAAGCCACACACTAACCCTCTCTTGACATCTAGTGGAAATTCCTAGCTACTGCATGTTAATGGCAATCAAAAGGGAAACTGCATGTACATTAAAAACATACAAAAGGAAACATTCAATTTAATATACTATGTATGCATGAACTAAGAACAAGAAGTTGTATACACTTTCTTAAAATTCTTTTTATCTAAACAGACTAACTAAGATAAATTGATTAATCCTAATAATTATTTGTTCCTATGAATAAATACAGGACTGCAGTGTCATTAAAGTGGACAGGAAAAAAGATGCATTTAAAACCGGCACTGTCAGAAACATATTTGTAATTCTTATTTAAATGTAATCCAGATTAAATAAATCACTATTTTCAGTAAAACATATGCTTATAAGACTTTTTAGATAAAAAATAATTGCTAAATGAATGAAAACACAGTTCAAATGATCATTCTTGAATCTGATTGGCTGTTAGAGTTCAGCGAAGAGAAACAGGTTCAGAGGTCACACCTATTTCCTGGACAACAGCACATATTGTTTTTCATGAGTCTATGAGCTAACTGAAGCCCTTAGAAACTTGAGCTTGTCACAAAAGTTGTAAAAATTCCATCAAAAAAGTAAGTAGACAGGAATTAGTAGACAGGAACTTTAGAGAGCTTAGAAACAACACTAAAAGAGCTATCCTAACAGACAAAAAGAACTATTACCTCCAGCTACAGCATATCACTAATAAAGAACCTAAAAAATTATGGGCCAGTATTAACAATCTTCTATCTCCAGGTCACTCCATTTCACCTAATCCCCAGGACTCTAACCCAGATAACCCTACACAAACAGCGAATGACTTCAACTTGTTCTTCACAAATACTATCAAAACACTTGCTAGTCATCTATCTCCTGACACGTCTAAACTACTTCCACCTATATCAAATCCACCTCCTACCCTCCACTTACAACCTGTCTCTACCTCTTTCATCACATCACTGCTCCAAAAATTAAAACCTACCACTCCCTCTGCAGACAAACTGCCTGCAGAATTCCTGCAGGTAGGTGCCAAAGCCTTAAGCTACCCTATTTCCATCCTAATTAACAGATCTATAAAGGAAGGAATCTTCCCCTCTATCTGGAAGATATCTCATATCATCCCACTACATAAAGGGGGAAGCTCTAATGAGTTTTCCAATTTTCGACCAATAGCTCTCCTCTCACCACTTGCAAAAATCATGGAAAAATGTATTCAAATAAACAAATACTAAATCACCTTCTTAACAACAACCTACTCTCTAACTGTCAGCATGGTTTCAGACCCTCGCACAGTACCACTACAGCTTTACTCTCCTTTACTGACTCCATTAACACTAACCGTAACAATAACTACTTATCATCCTCAGTCTTCATCGACCTATCCAAAGCTTTTGATATGGTGAATCACAAACTTTTACTATATATCCTCAAATATCTTGCTCGTGACCATCTAGCCTTATCCTGGTTTGAATCTTACCTAGAAAATCGTCAGCAGGCAGTACTTTGGAAAAACTCACTTTCAAATCTTCTACCTATCTCCATAGGCATACCCCAAGGCTCTATCCTAGGCCCTTTACTATTTTCAGTTTTTATTAATGACCTTCAATCTGCTATTCCTTATGCTACCTGTATTCAATATGCAGACGATTCTACTATAATCTGTGCTGCTAACTCTCTAACAGAACTCCAGTCACTTACTCAAAATGCTTTTAACACTGTAGAACAATGGTTCTCTGACCGCTGTCTACTCCTTAACCCCAAGAAAACCAAATTGTTACTTTTTTCACCTACTCGCAAATTGACTCCACTACACTTTACTCTTACGTCCTCTGACAGAACACTCATTTCTCCTGACTTGACCACAAAACTATTAGGAATAACTATTGATAATAACCTCAACTTCGAAGCTCACATCAACAACACCATAAAATTAGTAAATAAAAAAATAGGATCCCTTTACAGAATCAAACCTTTCCTAACACCTACAGCAAGATCCATCATTGCTAGGTCTCACCTAATTTCTACTCTTCTCTATGCTTGTCCCATTTACACTAATCTTTCCAAAAACAACATGAAGAAACTAGAAACATCCTATCATAACATAGCTCGATTTGCTGTAGGATCTCCTTTTCAAACTCATCACTGCCAGAACCTAAAAGAATTAGGCTGGTTTGAACTTCCTAACCAACTTGTTCTTCAACAAATCTTAATAGCTTATAAGATTCTATATCAGCCAACCAATACTCTCTAGCCTTATTTCTCCATACAAAAACCTGAAACAACTTCGCTCTTCTAACAAACTCCTGATTAATATTAGCAAACCTAACAATCATGCAGGTGACTGTTTATTCTCCAACTCTGTTGGAAAAACATGATTAAACTACCCTCTGATATCACTTCTTTAACCTCTTTCCAACTTTTTAAAAATCAACTAAAAATTCATCTCAATAAACACTGGCTTTGCTCCTGCACTAATCCAGACTAATGCACACTCAAGAAAAAAAAAAAAAAAAAAATTTCTTATCTTATTTATCTTTTTAAATCATCTGTTTAAATTGCTATGTTTCTCATGTAACATTTTTATGCCTTTTGTGAATTTGTACAACTTATGGAGCTTTTCTCTCCGGGCCTCTACTGAAAATGGACATATATCCAGTTGGACTAGCCCGGTCAACAAATGTAAAATAAAATAAAATAAATAAAAAAATTTCTAGTGAAGTGAAGCTTTTAAGCATAACTTGTAAAATGATGAATATTTAAAATAAAGGCTCCAAATTACCAACCATACACAGCTGTAAGATATATTAGCTAAATGGAGCACAATGCAGAAGTTCAGTTAATTAGTAAATGTCTATATAATAATAAAATGTCATCACTTTCTTTTTAATTACTTAACAGTAACACAGTAAGCATTTCTGCATACTGCAGTGATTAAATACTGTGACACTAGGATTAAAACAGAAAGGGAAGGCACATACATGAAGACATAAGTATAGGATATAAAAGAAATGTATATAAATATATGAAACGAGTAAATGATTTTATACCATTTCACTAGTGCTATGCCATGTATATAAAGAGATAAAAGTATAAAGTAGTAATTTGCAGTTGGATAAGATTTTGATTTACTTGAATTTTGAGTAATTTATATTATTTATAAAGTTAGCATTGTTGTGGGAAAGATAATAGGAGAGAAAAAAAAGTTACATTACCTTCTATGTATGATTCCACATTATTTAGAAGGGAGTAAACAAAAACTTGCATGAAATGTGAAGTTATGTATAATCATGTGTCTCTGGGTTTCTTTTTTTCTTTCTTAGTCCACTTATTTTTTGAAGCTTGTCTTTTTAAGTTCATTGAAGAGTCCATGGGTTCAGGTTGATGTAAAGGGTTCTTTTTCTGGACAAATATGGATGCTTCTTCAAGAGAGTCAAAAGGTTTCTTTCCTTCTGGCAGGGGTAGTCTTATTCTTGCTGGGATTATGAGTTGTGCTTTCATTCCTTCCTTTTTTAATGCTTTTATTAGAGGGACACATGCTCTTCTTTTGGGCATTGTAAGGGGTGAAAAGTCATCGTCAAACCTGATAGTTTGGTCACCAATTTTTAATGGAGCAAGGGACCAGGCAGTTCTTAAAACAAGGTCTTTGTCTTGAGTTGAGGTAAATCTAATAATAATAGATCTTGGGCAGCTGTTTTTACTGGATACAGGATAGTGCTTTAGGTGGGTTTAGGATTTTAGGAATCCAAAAAGTCCGGAAGTTAATCATATTGCCCCCCTCCATCTGTTCCAGGCTATCATAGATTAATATGTTCTTTCTCCTGGTTCTATTCTAAATGTCATCTATCTTTTCAATGAGTCTGGTGTTTCCTTGAAGAAGAAAGTCTATGTTTTTCTCTCTTTCTGTTAACCTGTAGTCTATATCTGTTATAGAATCTTCCAAACCAGCAGTCTGGGCACTTTGTTGTTTAAGGACTTCATTTAATAAGGTTATTTGTTTGGTGGTATTTTCTTTTATATTGTCCACTTTTAAGTTCAATTTGTCTATTTTACCCACCAAGTCTTGAACTGTAGTAAGGATTGCTTGTATTTCTTTCTTCATTGGAGTTTGCTGCTGAGAAAATTTGGAGCTGCTCATCTTCCTTTGTGAATGTGGTTTCAATGTCCCTTCTGTTTGAAAGTTTGACAGGAAAATATGAAAATTTTAGCTTGAAAATTACAGCAACTTGTAGTTTATGACTTCCATAATCTGATTTTAGTAGTTTCAGGTCTTTGTTGATGAAATTAAATAAAAAAATCCTATCAGGAAAAAACGAAGACTGCAGAGCTCAAGAACTCTGCTGCTTTCAGCTTGCCATCCAAGCCACACCCCCTTGAAACAACTTCCCATTACCTGCCATTTTTTTCCTCTCCAGTTTCAAGCTGATGCCACCATTTACAACTCACACACTGACCGCGAAGGGGAAATCCAAGAACACACCATCTATTAAAAAGTCTTCATGGGAATTGTAGATGTTATGTTGTCCATATCTCGCCTTCGTTCTTGCTGTTTGGGTTCGGAGCCAATCCTCGGCTCCGACTCGACAGTATACTATAGCTCAAGACCTTTTACTGGCTCGAGGGTAGCCACTATCCCAGCATTGCCTAGTGGTAGTTACCCAGATTTCGTTTACCGCTTGCAGTGTCGAGTTTGCGGATACTGGCTCAGGCTAAATGTTTTTTCTCATTATATTTTTGAACAAAATTTTCTAGTTTAGCTAATCTGTTTTGTTAACTGTAGTTGTCCTTCATAGATTTATCTATCCCTATAACATCTAAGGAGTTGACGTTTAAGTTAGAGGCTCTCCTTAGGTGGGGAGTTTGCTGTTTAACTTAGAGGCTCTCTCCCCTTTTCTGTTTTTCCTGTCTGTTTAAAAAAAACAAAAAAAAAAGATATTTTTTTGTTTGTTATTGTCTAGCTTACATAGTGCTATTAGGAGTGTTATTGTATAGTCTTCTTATTAGTAGTCTATAATCTTAGACATAGTGCTGTTTTCTCTTATGTCCAAGGATACTGCCAAGGATTCAAAACTTGGGGTTTCAAGAAATGTGACTCATGCTGCCAAAAGATGTCCCTTACGGATGGGCAGACGAGTTGCGTATATTGCTTAGGACCTGTTCACCTGCAAGACTCATGCTCTATCTGCCATGCTTTTAATTCACGAGTCCTGCAGGAGAGAAGAAACAAGTTAATCTTGAGAGGTTTACTGAAGAGCCCCTTTGATGCTGCCATGGAAGGGACTCAGCAAGTAAAAAAAAATCAGACAAAGTCAAGCTTTCATCCTCTTCAGCTCCAAGTTTGGACTCATCTAAGGACAAGGGCAAGCCACAAGCTAAGTCAGACCTGACTTTTGGTTCTGACAAGACATCTTCACCTATGGCTCCATCTGTGTTTTCGGAGCCAGTAAGGTCCCATAAAGCATTCCAGGTCTCCTGCCTTGGAACCAGTGAGGTCTGCTCCACAGTCTCCATTATTACAATCTGTAGTGGGCAGTCACCGGTCTTCAACCCATTCCCCTCGGTCATCCAGGAGCCTCTCGGATGATGATGTGGAAAGGGTGGTAAAGACGCTTTTCAGGACACCAGCATTAGCCAAAATACTTTCAGGCCCATCCCAGACAGAAATGGTGCCGACAGCCCAAGCAACACCTGTTTCGATTCCTCCTCTGACTCCACTGAGTTTGGAGTGTATGAAAATCATATTGGTGGAACTGTCTGTTCCAGTAACCTCCTCTGGTCTTTCGGTTCCGACTACCACTCCGATCTCCTTGATACCCCTTCTATCGAGGGATCTGTGAGCTGACGCTCCCTCATCAGCTCCAAGGGGGGGAGTGGCATCAGACCCTTGTCCGACCATACTCTCCTTTTTGGAGCTTCGGCACAGGTCAGCTCGGTTCCTCCATTGGCTTTGGAGCTGTCGCCCTTGGTTCGGAAGAGGTCTCTTGCTTCTTCGGAGTCAGAGATTCTTTTGGGTCGGGACCATGATGCCTTCAAGGTGATGAGCGTGCTGTCTGCTGAGACAGCTCCACCCTCGGCTCCATTGGCTCCTTTCCCTTCGGTGCCAGTGTCCTCATCCAAACCTCCCCACTGCCTGAAGCGTAGGGAACCTATGCTCCAGGACACCCCATTGGGTGTTCCCACCTCATCCGAAACCTTCCCCGAGCATCCCTCGGAGGAGGTTCCTCGGAAGAGGACTTGCAAGAGGAAACATGTGGACTCCCCAGAGTCCTTGACATCAGACACAGACTTGAATGACTCAGAAGGGTCTCCACTGTCCCCCTCTGAAGATGTCTCTTTTTCAGACATCTTAGAAATCCTTAGACAGAGGGGTGACTGGAAGTACCTTGCCCCTACTGAAGACAAGTCAGTGTACCTGGATGCATTTGGTTCCCGACCCTCCACCTCTTGAGTATCTCCTCCTTTCGACCCACTATTGCACATAGTGAATCGGAAGACTTGGAACTCTCCAGACATGATGGAACCAGTTCCACAGAGGCCCAATAAATTTATTACAACCCCTGAAGACAGGCTCTTCTTATCTAAAGGTGTTCCCATTGATGCTATGGTAGTGGCAGCAGCCACGAAGAAGGAATTAGTGTTAACTTCTTCATCTGCCATCCACTGAACAAAGATTCTTGTACGATGGACAAATACAGGAAGCATATGTTTTCTTCAAAGACCTTTATACTCAGGTCACTGAACTATTTGTCCCACTTTACAAGGCTTCAAAGGGATCTCCTTAAATAGTTAGGAGATACCTTACAGGATCCTACAGCTGCAGGAGCCTCGGACAAGGTGGCTTCTCAGCTTGTGACCTTGACTTCAGTGGTTAACTCCTCCATGCAGCTTATTTCGTATGCATCCGATGGGGCGGGCAGGGCGGCAGGCACAGTGGTAGCCTTATGCAGACACTCCTGGATGCACCTTTGTCATTTTGCCAGAGCCCTTCAAGTCTTCCTTTACCAATGCCCCCTTTAACGGCTTGTCCCTCTTCGGGTCTCAGGTAAAAGAGACTCTTACCAGGTGTGAATAGGATGGCATAACTCTCTCTGCCGTGGGAGTACATTTTTCTGCTCCATCTAGGCCCTATCCTATAGGCCAGAAGGGTGGGAAAATGTAGTTCTGGAGATCCCAGGGAGCTTTGCCTGACACACGTGGAGATTTTTCCCCCAGGGACAGAGAGGGAAATAATGGAAGATGCTGACCTTGTGGTGGGAGGGGGGGGGGCTGCCGAATCAGGGAGGCATAGATACCTTCTCTGGTAGGCCCTTCCAGTGCTCCTGAAGGGAGACCCGACTGTCCGACTCCAGAGACAGTTGGGGAAGATTATCCTTGTACCCAAAAGCCTGGCAGACAATCACAGAAGATACATGGGTACTATCCATAATATTCAGACATTACAATATCCCCTTCTCCTTACTTCCCCTGTCAGAAAGACAAAACTCTATCCCAGATGTTCCACCCAGTTTTCGGGATCAAGCAAACCTAGAGGTTCAAAGGTTGCTAAGAAAAAGATTCATCCATGAAGTCCCCGCAGACCAAATCGGATCCGGAACTTACTCAAGGTTCTTTTTAGTTCCAAAGAAAACAAGGGACTAGAGACCCATTTTGGATCTCAGCAAGCTGAACAAGTCAGTCAAGAAAACAAAATTCTGGATGGTAACACTGCAGTCCATTCTTCTCTTTCTGGGTCAGGACAACTGGATGTGCTCTGTCGATCTCCAAGATGCATACTAGCACATAAAAATGGACAGACGGTCAAGGAGATATCTACGCTTCTGGCTGGGAGCCAGTCACTGTCAGTTCAAAGCACTGCTCTTTGGTCTCACCACAGCCCCCAGGGTGTTCACCAAATGCATGGCAGTAGTTGCGGCTCACCTGAGGTGTCAAGGATTCCGGGTGTTTCCATATCTAGACAACTGGCTCCTTACTGCCACCATCGAGCATCAACTAATTAGGGCAAGGGAATACACAATCCGCTCTTTTTCTCAACTTGGGTTCACCATAAACTACGAAAAATTTGCCTTTTTGCTTTGTCAATATATTACCTTTATAGGGGCAAATTTAGACACACGGGCCATGATAGCAAAGCTGCCTCAAGAAAGAGTATTAATGATCCATTGCCAAGTTGTCATGCTCTTCACACAAAAGAGAATTCAAGCAAAATTTGTCCTCATGGTCCTGGGTTCTATGGCAGTGGTAATCACTGGTCCCTATGGCTCGCTTCCACAGTGGCTTCTGTTTGCACAATGGTCATTCAAGGATTTACCCATGCCACATCAGATTCTGATCAAAGAATCCTGCAAAAGGGATCTGGAGTGGTGGCTTCACTCCCCTATGGTGACAATTGGCAGGCCATTTCTACCCCCCCAACCTGTAGCCACAGTGACCACGGATGCTTCCCAGATAGGGTTGGGGAGACATTATCTGGGACAAGACTGCACAAGGGACTTGGCAGGAACTCGAGTACCACTTGCACATCAATGTCCCTGAGATGTGAGCGGTGCTCCTGGTGTTGCAAGCACTTCAGGACTCTGTACCTACAGGGACTATAGCAATTCAGACTGACAGTGTGTCGGTAGTATGGTACATCAACAAACAGGGTGGAACCAGGTCTTCCCCCTTGTGTTGAGAGGCTCTATGAGTTTGGCAATGGGCGATGTCTTCCCAACACTTTCTGGTTGCAGCGTACATCCCGGGGAAATCCAGCATGGTAGTGGACAAGCTCAGCCAGGCCATCTTGATGGCCCACGAGTGGTCTCTGAAGCAGGAAGTTGCAGACTTGATTTTTCGCAAATGAGGCCAGCCATGCTGCAGTCTGTTTGCCACCCCTCTCAACAACAAATACAGCAGCTACTTTGTCCTAGTTCCACCACTGGGACAGTCACCCAGGGACACACTTGTTCACGATTGGTCCCCGGGACTGCTTTATGCCTTTCCACCTTTTCCCCTGATCCCCAAGGTTCTTCAGAAAGCAGTCATTGAGTTGCAAGTTAATCCTCATGGCCCCTTACTGGCCTCATCAGATGTAGTTCTCGTTCCTTTGGCCTCACCTGCAATGGGAGCTTTGGATCCTGGACCCAATGCCAAATGATCTGAGGCATCAGTCGGGAGCTATCCATCCTTCCATTCAAACTCTCAAGCTCACAGCTTGGTTTCTCCACTTCCGGTCTTGGCCAGGCTTCCTGATGTTTCTCAAGCAATTCAACACATTTTGATTTTCTCTCATAAGCCCACTACTAGGAGACTTTATGCTAGTAAATGGAAGAAGTTCTCTTGTTGGGCAGGCAAAAATCAGGTTGATCCTTTTACTGCTCCTATTTCAAAGATTCTTGAATTTCTTGCTGAAACCTTTGACCAAGGAGCAGCTGCAGCTACTATCCAAGTGCAGCTCGCTGCCATTTCTGATTTCCATATAGGAGACATGGGTTCCAATATCATGTCCCATAGGTTATGCAGGGCATTCCTAAGAGGTACTACCCTATTAAGACCTCCAATAAGAGAACCTCTCCCCCCTGGAATCTAAATTTAGTTTTAGACACTCTGATTCTTCATCCCTTCGAACCATCTGCTTCTTGTCCGCTCAATTTTCTGACTTAGAAGACCTTTTTCTTGGTTGCAATTACCTCAGCTAGAAGAGTTTCAGAATTGCAGGCCTTATCTAGTCGTCCCCCATACTTGATTTTCCATAAAGATCGGGTTTCTCTCAGAACCAACCCCTCGTTCTTATCCAAGATTCTGACTACTATTTGAATCAATCCATAGAGCTTCCTGTGTTCTTCCCCGGTCATGGCAACAAAGCAGAGTATAAGCTTCATCAATTGGACGTTCATACACAGTTACATTTCTATTTACAAAGGCAGGGCCGGTGCTAGTATTTTGGGGGCCCCCAGCAAATTTCAAGTTGTGGGCCCTAGCCCTACCCAGGAGAATATAAAAAGTGTGACCATACTGCCATCACGCCTCCTTCCCTATCAAGCTCATGCAGCACCATTTAACAATCACTGTGTAGTGTTACTACATTCAGACCATTAAAAAGACTTGAAATGTCAAGGTACACACTGGCTGACATTTAGTACCAATGTTACATTATGACAAGCCCCTGAACCACAGTAAGGTAGCCACTCACAATGGTGTACACACACACTGACTGGGACTGTGCAGTAGTGCAGCAGTTAACATTGTCACCCCCCCCCCCCAGCAAGATATTATGTGGTTCAATTCTCAGCTGGGGTGCCTTCTGTGCAGAGTCTGCATGTCCTCCCTGCATTTGTGTGGTTTCCTCCCACATTCCAAAGACATGCTTCTGCAGCAATTCTCCCTGGGCCTCTGCTAAAAATAGGCTTTGTCCTAGTCGGACTTTCCCAGTCAATAAATGTTAAATAAATAAAATTTAGTACCAATAAATTATGAAAGCCGCTGTACCACAGCAAGGTAGCCACACACACAGGTTCACACACTAATTGGCATTTAATACTAATGTTACATTACGACAAGCCCCTGTACCACAGCAAGATAGCCACTCACAAATACACACACACACACACACACACACACACACACAATCACACACACACACACTGACTGCATTTAGTAGTAATGTTGTTACATTATGGCAAGCCTATGTGCAGCATCAAGGTAGCCAGTCCCACAGAGGTACACAAAGACACCCACACAGACTCCCTCACACAGGACAGAGACACGAGGCAGACAGTTACACAGACTTGCAGACAGGACATAGACACCCACACATGATGTACAGCACTACAGTAAGACTGAACATTAAGAATTTAAAATACTGGGCTTATGAACTAATAATGATGTTAGAATAAGATTTTGCAATAGCATGTGTTATGTGACCCCACATTTTTGAAGAACAGACCAAAACTAACAAACATCTGGACATTGTGCAACATTCTCACAGCCCCTACTAACCTCCTAACCTCTCAGCATAATTCCAAAGCTGAAAATAACTGCAGAACAAAGGTGTAACATGGAGGATAGTTATAAACATTGCTATGATAAACGTAGAAAAATATTAGAATAACGGGGATTGCATTAGCATTTATTACAATAATCAGTACATTCTGCAGAACTCTCATAGTCCAGCCAAATGTCTCAGCACAATTCTAGAGGAGGTACAAACAAAACAAAAAAAAACAATACAAGGACGTAGCATTAGGGGGTTTAAAACATTGTAGTTATGAACTAATAAAGATAGTAGGATGGTAGAATAACAGATTTTTCCAGTAGCATGCATTGTGTGAATTCACATTTTGATGACTAGCAGACCAAAGATACAGGTCAGACATCTAAACATTGTGCAACATTCTCATAGCCCCTACCTCTCTCCTCTAACCTCACAGCTTAACAATTCCAGACAAAGCCCCCCCCAAAAATAAATAAATAAATAAAAATGCAGAACAAAGGCGCATAACATCAGGGATAGTTTGAAACTTTGCTGTGATCAACTTCGACAGTAGAACAGAGGTTGCACTGGCACGCATTAAGACATCAGTACATTCTGCAGAATTTTCACAGCCCTTAGCCCCCCCCCCCCCCCAGTATCTCAGCACAATAAATCTGGATGAAGTAAAAGTAAAATAAAAACACAAAGGCATAACATAAAAAGCAATATGGTTATCAGCAAATATAGATGCTGGAATAACAGATTATGAAGTAAAATGCATTGCGTAACCCCACATGTTTTAATGAAAATAGATAAATGCCAGGCAAACATCTGAATATTGCACAACATTCTCACAGACTGTAACCCCCCTACCAACCTGTCAGCACAATAACTCTAGACAAAGCAAAAAATTATCATAAAACAAAGGCATACCATCAGGGATAGTTGTAAAAGCTGCCGATATACACAATACTAGTATAACAGGGTTTGCATTAGTATATATTAAAACAGAAGCTGTACATTCTGCAACATTCTCACAGCCACTAACTCCAATCCCAACCTCTCAGCACAATAATTCTGGACAGAGCAAAAAATGATCATAGAACAAAGGTGTAGCATCAGGTATAGTGGTAAACATTTCCGGTGTACACAAAACATACTAGCAGAACAGGGTTTGCATTGATATACATTAAAACATCTGTATGTTCTGCAGCATTCTCACAGCCACTATCCCCCCACTACCAATATTTCAGCACAATTGTAACCAAAAAAAAATGGAATATTGAATATTCTTATGCAAGACCTAGATAAAAAAACTACATCAAATCTGGACATTAATTACAAACAAGCCTTCCTTCCTCAGTCTCTTAGCAGGAGAATTCTGGACAAAGATGAAATAAAACTGTTACAACCACAGCCCCTCACTCCCCCCCCCCACTCCCCCCCCCCCCCACACAAATCATCTTAGAGTAAGAACTCTGCAGAAAAAAAAGTTATGCAATCCTCTCCCTAGGTTTCTTCACCCCCCAAAAAAAATAAAGTTAAAAATAAACCCAGCAACTTACCTTTACCTTTTACCTAATCCTCTGCTTGCTTCTACTACACACAGACCAGACCTGTTCAGCCCTTTTAAATTGCCCTCAAGAGGACAGTTTTTTCAGATCTTTTAGAAATTGCTCTTACAGGGGCAGTTAAAATACAGCTGCTTTGCTGGTCCCCACGGTCGTTCCAGCAAAACCTGCAACCTCCAACCTCCATCCATCCTCATAGCATACCTCTCAACCTCTTAGCATGAAAAATCTGGACAAAGCCAAAAATAATATGGGTACAAAGGCTTAAAAATAGGGACACTTTTTAAATATTGCTCATATAAACTTACAAACTTGCTTTCAGACTTTGCTTTAGCATACATTTTTCTGAAGGATATAAAGTCTGAAACTTAAATGTATGTGTCTGCTATTATTTAGTGACTTTAATACTCAATGTATAAGAAAACCACAAATTTTATAAAGAACAAACCAAAAATATAAAGCAAAAATCTGGATATTCTTAAAGATCTGGGCAGTTCAGATGTGTGCCTAACATTGACAATCAAAAGAACAGACCAAACAGACCACATATTACAATAAACTCAATCAGGAAGCTAGAACTTGCTTCTTGACTGCTGCAGTCATTCAGGTCCCTTGCTTCACTGAAGCGGACCTGATTGAGAGCAGCTGACAAATAAAGCAAGGGACATGATTGGCTGCAGCCATCAAGGAAGCAAGTTCTTTCAGGGGGGGAGGCAGAATCGTGCAACGGCGCTGCCGAATGAACAAGGTGCCAAGCAAGGAGTGGAAGCGATGTTGAAACCCGTGGCTGCTTCATATGTGGGCCCTCGTACATGAGGAGATAATCGGGGGCTTGCCACGGGTTTGGCGGATGCCTAATGATGGCTATGTACACAGGTCCAGGGACTTTAGAAAATCTGACCAATTGTTCATATCCTTTACAGACAATAAAAAAGGTTGTGTGGTGTCAAAGGTGACTTTATCAAAGTGACTTTCAGACACTATAAAACATGTCTACCGGTTGCGTAATCAAAAACTTCCAGGGAAAATTAAAGGGCACTCAACAAGGGCCTTGTCTACCTGTATTGCCTTTCAAGCCAGATTGCCTTTGTATTCGATCTGTGCAGCAGCTACATGTGCTAATCTTCATAGCTTTATCACTCATTACAAAGTAGATGTGGTCTCCTGGAACAGGGCATCCTTTGGTTCTACGGTCCTGAAGAGTTTTTTCCAGTGAGCCACCCAAGAATCAGGTGCTGGGAATGCTGTCCCAAACAGCAAGAATGAAGGCAAGATATGGACAACATAAAATAAAGAAGTTATGTACTCACCATAACGTTCCTTGTTTGTTGTCCTTGAGCTCACCTTCCTTCTTGCGTCCTACCCTCCTTACCCCTTCCTGGAGGATTGAGAAGAATCCCTTGTTTTATTGGTTATACTGGCTGGGTTTCCTTTATACCATATCTTATGGTTAGTCTCAGTCTACTAATATTACTGTTGTGGAGGGGTCACACCTGTATATGTAGGTGTCATCAGATATGCAAAGTAGAGTATATCTCTTGTCTATTTATATGGTCTAGTGTTGAGTTATCACAAATGAGATCTGGGTAACTACCGCTAGGCATGCTGGGATAGGGGCTAGCCTCGCGCCAGTAAAAGCTCTCGAGCTATAGTATACAGCCAAGTCAGAGCTGAGGATTGGCTCCAAACCCAAACAGCACGAAGGAAGGTGAGATCAAGGACAACAAACATTGAATGTTATGGTGAGTACATGACTTCTTTTTTTCTGTGACTATGCAACTACGCACCTACATCAAAGAACTTTTTATTTTTGACTACAGCTCTTACTCCCAGTTCTCCAGTGTAATACATTTATGAATGGCCAAATACTGAAGTTATTCTGTGGCAGAATAATACAATTTCTATTCTTCTCTGCCTTCATACTTCATACTATGAGAACTTGACAGTTACCAACAAGTTTGCTCTGCATAAGCTCAATGATCCACATTCCACAGTGATAATTGTCAGAAAGTTCTTTGGCAGGATTTTATGCAAAACGTTATATATACAGATTATAGAGGAATACTAAATCATGGAGTATTTTATGCATAATCAATACTGTATAAAATCGGAGTTAAATGATAAATATTGACTTGTGAGTTATATGTGTTAACTTATACATGGAGTTGCCTTTTACAGTAGCATTGTAAAATGTTGTTAGCAGAATTGAAACTGGTACTGTTTAATACTTTGCAACACAGGTGCAGCCAGGGGCGTATGTATGTCCATGAACATAGATACGGCTGTACTGCCACTTTTAACTCTGGTCGAGCTCCATCTCTTGCTTTGCTTATGTGTCTCTATTATATATGCAAACACTTACGCAGGTCTAGCTCTCAACCTTTTATCTCTAGGGAATTGGGGACAAAGCAAAAAATAGAGGAAAACTCCAGAATCACAGACATTGTTTTTTTAAGTACTGGCACTGTTAACTGAAATAGTTGAAAAAGAGGATGTGAATTAAAATGCATTTTTTAAAGTTAGAGAAGGTCGTAACTGTAATGGTTTATTAGTTATCTATTGATTACAACCCATTGTTTTTCTCAAAAAAATAAATCTAATTTTGTGACTTATGTGTGACACACATAATGTTTTGTAGACATAGTCTCTCTTACACACACTTGTGGAATTTTTGTTAAGTCTTCTGCTTGTACGTCTGGGACGTTTTTCCCCATGCCATTTGTAAATGAGGTCTAATCTTCCCTGTTGGATGACCACCCCAAGCACCAAACACGTACAAAAATAAACAAATACGGAGGCATAGATTAAAAATGCTGTGAGCACTAATGAAGAAAACTGACCTTATCAGTACACTCTGGTGTTAATTGATTGTTCCTCATTAGTTCATGGATTAGCCAGTGCTACTGTAAACGCTTGTGTGACTTGACACAGCAGTTCTATAAAAGACCAAAATGACTGTAGAAACTTTTATGGCAGTGTTTACCTTGTTTGCACTCATAGCTACAAATAGCATAGAAGTACCAAAGTTCAAAATAAAACCTCCCAAACGTCAGCCAGTTAGGCTTTTTACAGAAGAGGATTTCGTGAAGTACGATAAACAAGAGGTCGGTGTAAGCGGATGAAGCTGTCATTTTTAGTTGGAAAAAGTAGATATATTCACTTTTTGGATTTACAGTTACAATAAGTTTTCTTGCTGAAGTTGTTTTAAACTACAGGCTTTTGTTGTGACATGCAGCATTGAAAAAAAAATTAAGGAAGGAGCAACCTGTTGAACAGTGCATTTATGTATTAGTATTGCCAGTTACCACTAATTTTAGATCGGTAAAGACTGTACCCCCACTCCATACTAGCATTGGTTATTATGCACATCATGCATGCCTTTTGTTGGTATTAATTTTTAATCTTAATTAAATATATTGCCAATGTTTAAAAGCAACATGCTTCATTGAAATGCAGGGTTGTAAAGCTGACGTTGAAGACATAAATAGCCAGTTTGTATTTCTGCAGTGTTGCGTCACGGATGTGCTACGGTACAGACAAATACACAGTTTCGTAAACTCATACAGTCACTCACACTTACCTTGGCAGTGCTATTTTGAAGTCAAAATTTAAAGGGGCCTATCTAAAATTCGTGGCACCCTGTTATTTTGAGCCCAAAACTGGAAAGTACCGAGAAATTCTGTACATTTAAGAGGTATGACACACACCCATCCACCCTAACTCTACTAGCCCATAATTAACCCCCACTACTGCAACCATGCTGGCAGACATACATACACACACACCACTGCATCTTCTCTTCAACGTGTCTAACCTACAGGCCTCCCCATTGACTGTAATAGGGTAATGCACCATTTTGGCTGTGTTAATTAACATGGCAAGCTGTGCTAATTTATGTCACTGAATGATTCTCTGAATCACTTCATTGTTTCTTTCCACAGACAATTCCAGGGGAGAGCACATGGCTGAATAAAAGTATTCACTCTCCAGGAATCCCTCTTTAGCATGTAGTACAACCTTAAAGACAGCCTACTGTGACAATTCTACCGGCCATATAAAATCACTGCATTGGGCCTGTCTCTGAATCAGAAAAGGTATTCCTGAATAATTGACATTTTATGTTGGGTTTGCTGCTTGTGGTAGCCCTTTCTGAATCCCTGGGTATATCATTTCTGCATGTGCTATTTACTTGGTTTTCATCTACATTTGCAGCTTCTTGTTTTTAGTGTAGTCTATGTCTGTATCAGGGGTTGTGTTCATTAGCCAGTATTTGCATAGTTTTTGCAAGTTGTATACATTGTTTTCTCGTATATTTCCAGTCGGGCACATTTTAACAATATACTATATTCAGCTGTCACTCTTCATGGCATATCCAAAACCTTATCTTAACTTCATCTTCCATGTCTTGCTTTGTAACGCATCACCACATCTTTTCAACACAAACAGTAAACATGCCCTCATTGTTGTGTCAGCCTTTCCTGTTAACATATTCTTTTTCATAAACTCTCAAACACTGAAGGAGATTAGGGGTTGAGGGGTTGGCATAATGGTAGTGTGTTACCTCACAGATATGAGGTACAGGGTTTGATTCTCAACTTTGAGGGGAAATTTGCTAAGGCTTAAAATGGCTCATAAGGGAAGCTTATTATCTACCTATATTTACCCATGCACAACATAAGTTTCATACTAACATTTTTTCTCACCAGTCATGTTTGCAATTCTCCTCCTTACTTCAAAAATTAAAACCTACTACTCCCTCAGCTGATAAATTACCAGCAGAATACCTCCAAAGCCATTGCCTTCCCAATCTCCATATTGATCAATAGAACTATAAAAGAAGGCACCATTCCATCTATTTGGAAAATCTCACACATCATCCCACTTCACAAAGGTGGTGACTCTACTGAGTTCTCCAACTATCGCTCCATAGCTCTACTCTCTCCACTTGCTAAAATTATGGAGAAATGTATCCACAAACAATTAATAACTCACCTACTTCAGTATAATCTCCTTGCTAACTGCCAACATGAATTCCGTCCATTTCACAGTACTACCACTGCCTTGCTATCTTTTACTAACTCTATCAACAATAATCGTAATAACAATATTCTTTCCTCAGCATTCTTTGTAGACCTATCTAAAGCGTTCAACATGGTTAATCATCAACTTCTCCTCCACCAACTGAAGTCCCTCTCACTGGACAATCTTGCTATGAACTGGTTTACATCATACCTAGAAAAACGTAAACAAGCAGTTCTCTGGCAAAACCATCTTTCTGATCTCCTTCCCACCTCCCTAGGTGTTCCTCAGGGCTCTAGTTTAGGTCCACTTTTGTTTTCCGTTTTCATAAATGACCTTCATCTCTCTACCCCACTCTCCACCTGTATTCAGTATGCTGATGACTCTACTATCATCTTTTCTGCCTCATCCCAAACTGAACTTCATTCTGTCACACAAAAAGCCTTTACCACTATAGAAGAATGGTTCTCCAACCACTGTCTTCTCCTCAACCACAAAAAAAAAAAAAAACTTTTGCTATTTAAACCCTCTCATTTGTCTCCCCCACTTCTTGTTTTACACTTACATCAAACAACAGTACTGGTATTTCTCCTGACCCCACCACCAAACTCCTAGGAATCACAATTGCCAATCAGTTAAAGTTTGACACTCACATAAACACTACAATAAAATTGATTAACAAAAAACTTGGATCCCTTTATAGAATAAAACCCTTCTTGACACCAGTTGCCAGAACCCACTTAATTTCTACCCTATTATACGCTTCCCCAATATTCAACAATCTTTCTACAAATAATCTTAACAAACTAGCTAGAGCATATAACAACATTGCCAGATTTGCTACAAATAATCACTGTCTGAACCTAAAACAACTAGACTGGCTTGAATGACCTCACTTATTACATTTTAACCAACTTATAATCGCCCATAAAGCCCTCTACCAACCCAATAATATCCCTATTCTCTCTTCCCTCATAAAACCTTATAACAACTTGAGAAATCTACGCTGTGCTAACAAAATGTTGATTCACACTTCCTTATCTAACAACTCAGCAGGCGACTCCATATTCTCTAATTCAGTTGGTAAAATATGGAATCAACTACCACAAGACCTTACAACACTAACCTCTCTCCCACTATTTAAAACTAACCTAAAACTTTTCTTCTCCAACCACTGGTTATGTTCTTGTACTAACCCTGCCTAGCTGTTATTCTCTAATCTATCTGCTACCCACATAACCTAATTTTTTCTACCTTAAATCTTTAAGTACCCAATCTATACTCAAATCTTCACTCTTAATTCCTATCTCAGTCACTACTTAGTACTACTTAGTACTACTTACCATGCTCAAAACCTACCAGAGACTGTACTTACATTTCTTTTTGTATACTATGTTATGAATTACTCTATATTAATGCCACCTCCTAATCATTAGCATCAGATCTTTATATATTTTTAAGTATATTTTTTGTTTCTAATATGTATTTTGTGTGTTACTTTTAGTATGTTTTTTAGTATGTTTTTGTTTTGGAGCTTTTCTCCCCGGGCCTCCACTGAAAATGGACACGTATCCAGTTGGACTAGCCTGGTCAACAAATGTAAAATAAAATAAAATAAAAAATTTCCATAAATTGTTAATTCACTTACATTTAATAGATATAAAAACTTTTGTCTTTTACTCCACAGCCTGCCACTTCCCTAATTACTTTTGTCTTTCGTTTGGACTGTAACAGACAATTTGTCCTGTGGCATTCACCACAGAAAATCTCTACTTATAAATCTCTTTAAAGAGTTTTCATAGTGTCTAGACAAAATTGTCTCCCATCACAATCAGTCTAGACATAGATCAATGATAAAAAATGGGGGACAAAACAGAGTATAGTTGGGTGTGTATTATTAAAGTGAAAATAAGGTGGAAAAATGCAGACTTCCAAAACAAGTGAACACTTGGACTTGTGTAGCATTGTGTATTAGTGGGGAGAAGGTGGGTGCTGCTGTTCAGTACATCAGCTGAGACTGAATGTAACTTTGTTCTGACTTGGAGTAGTCACTCACAAGAGGTGGGTATGCAAATGTGTTATACTTCTAATTTTATTATAAAAGTACTAGGTTGTTTTAGTTACTGTTTCACTATACGTATATCTAGTATTTTGGATTTCCTAACAATTTTCCATCTTCAGTCCCTTCAGTTGGGCCGGATGTTTGGCTGCAGATTAGTGGGAATGGACTAAATCGAACTGCGATCATCATTTGGAGGGTAAGCTGTACCTAAATAAACATGAGTGTGGTATAAAAATACATATTTGCCATTATAATTTAACTTTGAATTTGTTTGTTTTGCAGTTTTTGTCCCATGATGAAGGAAATGGAAAGATACTTTCATATGAAATACTGGCAGTCTCTGAAAACAAAGTCCAAGAACATAAACATATTTCAGTTTCTGCATCTGAAAATAGCACACATGTTCCCATAGATGAAAATGAGTATATGATCACTGTCACAGCAAAAAATTCTGTGGGTACATCTCCTGCCTCTTCATTACGGATTCCATCATCATTGTCATCATCTAATGGTAAGTCTGCCAAGGTGTAACTTCTTGAGTAAAGTAAAAAAAAAAAAAAGTTTTGAAAAAAGAAAAATCCCAAGATATTTTAGCTGTTTCTCATACTCAGACAACAGAGATATATTTTTTTAAAAAATGCTTATGCATTAACATTTTCCTGTTTGTTTATTAGGTAATGCTGTTTGAGTGTCAGCTTGTTGTTTACTAATTATTTGTAAAATGTGTTCAAGATATAAGATGTTCATCATGTTTCACTGTTGCAGTCATTACACTTGGGTTACCAGCCGACAGGCTACCTGCAGTCGGCCCGAGTTCCAAAGTCTTGGTCCGGCGTCGGTTGCTGTCGCCTCTTCCCTGACGTCAGTGTGCCAGGGTATAAAAGATGCAACCGACGCCATTTTCTCCAGTCTTTCTTGCCACGCGGTGCCCGAAGCAAAAGCAGTTCGCAAGTGCCGATCGGCCGACTCCTGAGATTTTCGAAATTGAGTTTCAGAACAGAAGTCTTCAATAAAGCTAAGTACCCCGTTGGGGAAACTTTTTCTTGCTCCAGACCAATGTCAGTAAAAGTTAATAATTGTATTTCTTGTGGGAAGCAAATACCTCATAAGGACTTTCACTCTTACTGTATTCCTTGTCTAGGCCCTGACCACGACGTTACTAGTTGTCGGTTTTGTGCTAAATTCAACAAACGCACTATTAAACGTCAGTTTGAATTTGCTTTACATTATTTTGGCCCAAGGTTTAATTACATAATGCCGTTGGAACAACCGACGACCGGAATTTATAAAAAATGCAAACACAAAGAAAAGGACAGGCATCCGAGGTCCAAAACTGACGAAGAAGCCTCTTCTAGGCCATTCAACGGTTCGCCGGTTCTAAGTAAGGTGCTTTCACAGCCCCTGTCACCCGCTACCTCAGAGCCACAGGCCCTATCCAACAGCAACGTGGTGACACCGAGGCCTGTGGAAACTCAAGGTATTGGGCCTATGGAAACTATTCCCTCAGATGGGTCCGGAGCCGCTGAGCAGGCATCGGCTTCTGAGGGTGTTTTCAGACCTTCACAGCTTACAATTAAGCCCACTACAGCAGCCAAGGCTATGTTAAAATCACCATTAAAGACAAAGAAACAAGTACAGCATTTTACTGAACAGTCAACCATGCCAAAGAAACAGATGCTTAAAATGGCCGAAGACCTAGTTACTTTAATCAGGGGTTCCCATCCCCCTCCTGACAAAAGGCCTAGGCACGACACTAACTATGATTCCTCTAACCAGGTTTCTATTTCCTCTGATTCCTCTTCTGACGAGGGATACTCTCTCCCTCCCTATGAGGACTCTGATGCAGAAGAGTCTATACCTTCAGCCTCTCCGCCTGAGGATTATTCTTTTGGGGAAACCCTGCACACCATGAGGGTGCATTTCCATTGGGAGAGCCAGGATTATTCAGAATCCAAGAAAAGGCTCAGAGACTTTCTTTTATTGCCTCAGCACAGGCCCCTGGCTATTCCCCCTGTGCTTGATATTGTTGATGATGTTTTTTCTGAATCCAGTCTGACTCCTGATTCTTTACCCCCTGAACCAGTCAAGCCAGACTGGTACTACAGGGTCCCTGACTCTCACAAATTTCTTTACAAAAACCCTGCTGCAGATCCAGAAACTATTTCTCAGGGTCCTAAAGGGGTTAAGGCTTCCACTGCTAAAAATCCTGTCCCCTAGGATAGAGATTCCAGAGCTCTGGACAGATGGGGAAAAAAGTTTACACTTCTGCTACTTTAGCTGTAAGGGCTTTAAATTGCCAGTTTCACATGCTTAAATTTCAACAGTATCTCATGTCTTTGTTAAAGCAGAAAATGGTTTAAATCTCAGAAAGTCCTGACAGTAAGGAAATGCAGGATTTATTGCATGCAGCTGAACAAGTGGGAAAGCATACTTTACAATGTGGTTTTGATTCATTGGAGGCTTCTTGTAGAGCCGCAGTTACAGGCTCTGTTATTTGAAGGCGTGCTTGGTTGAAAGAACAAAGTTTACCTGACCCTGTTAAAGTTAAATTACTGGATGCTCCACTATAGCATGATACTTTGTTTGGTGTTAAGGCAGAAGAGGTGTTAAAGAAAATGGAGGATAAAGCAAAATCATTGCAGACAGTAAAGAATTTCTTACAGGTTCAACCACCCAGGTTTAGCAGAAACTGGCCTTCAAAAAATTGGTCCTTTCCAGTGTCAGACAGGCCACAAAGAGGCAGATACAGACGCCCAAGAGGCAGATCTCAGCCCCAAGGCTCCTACAGACCTAAACAATGGGGTGCTTCAGCCCCCAAAGGAGGGGAAGACAAATCACAACCTTATAGGAAACAGTCTCAATGACTTCCCTCTACAGATGCCAAGCACTTACCTTTTGGCAGCACCCCTAGGAGGAAAGCTAGCACTTTTCTCAAAAAATTGGCACATAATCACCCAGGACAAATGGGTAATGAATGTTGTTTCTCAAGGTTACAGGTTCCACTTTCACATGCTTCCAAAATCAAGAGATATGCCAAACCTGCCACAGAACCAATGGGCAGAGGCGCAAAAACAAATTGCTGCTCTCATGGACATGGGAGCTATTCAAAAAATACCACAGCAAGAACAGGGGCAAGGATTTTACTCAAGACTTTTCTAAGTACCCAGAAAGGACAAAGCCTGGAGACCAATACTGGACCTGTCAATCCTAAATACTTTCCTGGATGTTCCAAAATTCAAAATGTTAACACTACAGCAGCTTCTACCCATGCTGGGCAAGAAGGCTTGGCTAGTTACTTTGGACCTCAAGGAGGCATACCTGCATGTCCCAATCAGACAAACTTGCAGAAGATACCTCAGATTCATAGCAGGCTCAATGCATTACCAATTCTCTGCAATGCCCTTTGGCTTATCTACTGCGCCCAGGGTCTTCACAAAATGCCTGGCACCAGTAATTGCATTTTGCAGACAAAAAGGAATTCAAATATATCCCTATTTGGACGACTACCTTATTCAAGCATAGAGCAAGGACATTCTGCTAAAGCATCTGGCGTTTGTAAAAAGATTACTAATTTGCCTAGGGTACACAGTAAACGAAAATAAATCAAAACTTGTGCCCTCTCAAGAGATAATATTCCTGGGTGCAAGCTTAAATACAACTGCCCAGATGGCTTATCTCACGCCAGACAAACAGACAACTGACTCAATACTTTCAACTGATGGCAACAAAGACCCAGCTCCCTGCAAGAAAAATTCTGCAGGCCCTGGGCTTCATGGCGTCCTGCATTCTATTAATTCCATATGCAACACTGCATATGAGGAAGCTACAGTGGTATCTAAAAAGTGTTTGGACTCAACATTCTCACAGCCTGGAGACAATCATAACTTTAATTCCTTGCCTACAACAGGAGTTTTGATGGTGGTCCCAGGCCTGTCACCACAACAAAGGACAGCCTTTCACCTTACCCACAGCCAGGCAGACAAAAGCAACGGATGCATCGGATTATGCCTGGGGGGGCACATATGGCAGGGAAATGTATTCAGGGCACGTGGCCCAAGGAACAAATGCATCTTCACATCAATCAGAAAGAGATGCTAGCAGTACAGAATGCCCTGACAGCTTTCAAGAACCTACTACATCCAGGACAACTACTAATAAAGACGGACAATACCACAGTTATGTGGTTCTTAAACAAGCACACATTCCTACTCCCTATGCAGGCAAGCCATGACCTTGTGGAACACAGCACTAACCTATCAGGTACATCTGCATGCACAATTCCTGCCAGAAACAAAAAATACACTGGCAGATGAACTAAGCAGAAATCTCTTGGACCCTCACAAATGGAAATTAAATCCACAGGTGTCCAGCATGATAACAAGGAAATGGGGATGCCCAGACATAGATCTTTTTACCTCCCCTCACAGTTGCCAACTATAGAAATTCTGCACAAGAACTTATTACTCTCAAGCATGGAAAGTGGATGCCCTATCATTCAGCTGGA
Source organism: Protopterus annectens (assembly GCF_019279795.1). Lineage (NCBI taxonomy): Eukaryota > Metazoa > Chordata > Ceratodontiformes > Protopteridae > Protopterus > Protopterus annectens. The sequence goes on from NC_056725.1 coordinate 1,859,480,461, forward strand.
AAGCTCTGACAGTCTATGCTTTCCCACTAATGCTTCTTCTTACCAAAGTGCTCCTAAATGTCAGACAAGAAAGGCCAAAAATGATCCTTCCTTGGACCCCTACTCTTCTCTGGTTACACCAATAATCTAGCCTCTGCCACCAAACATGGCACACTCATACAATACGCAGATGACTCGACCATCATCTGCTCAGCCCAGTCCCTACCCAAACTGCAAAAAGTCACACAGGAAGCCTTTTCCTCTGTTGAAACATGGTTATCCGATGCCCAATTAATATTCAACCCAAACAAAACTAAACTACTTATCGTCCAACCCATCAAACAGACTCAAAATAACTCTCACTTTAACATCACAGCAAAAGACACCACCACTGTATACCCAACTGAACACACCAAATTGCTAGGAGTGGAAATAGACAATAAACTAAAATTTGACATTCACATATCCATGACCATAAAAAAAGTCCACAAAAAACTAGGAGCGTTATACAGAAATAAGCAATTTCTCACCAAAGCAGCAAAGATTTCAGTAGCAAATTCCTACCTTATCTCCACTCTACTTCATGCCTCTCCCTCTCCAATATATACCAACCTAAGGCAATGTGATCTAAACAAGCTAGAGACCTGCTACAACAAAATCGCCAAATTTGCCACAGGGGCATCCTACCGTAGTCACCACTGTCTCTCACTTGCTGAACTGGGATGGCTTGAACTCCCTCACCTCCTTCAGTGGTATCAACTCTCACTCGCCCACAAGCTAGTAAACCATCCACTAAATGTCCCATCCCTCCTGAATCTACTCCAACCCTATCGCACCACCAGACCACTAAGATCCAGCAACAAAAATCACTTGCAGATCACTAAAGCCAATAACTCTGCTGGTGAAGCACTATTCTCTTGCGCCATAGTCAAATTATGGAACTCACTCCCACCCACAATTATCTCCATACCATCATGCACCCACTTCAAAACTTTACTAAAAGTGCACCTAAAAACATGCTGGCTATGCCCTTGCAACTCCCACTCTAATATCATCCACCCCATCCAACCACTACCTTTCTTTCCACTCCACTAACTACCTTGATTATAGCAAGCTCAGATGCTCATAAGCCTAGTACTTATTATACAGCAGGAACGTCTCATTGTAACATTTGTTAATGTCTGTTATGTACTTCACAGATAAAGATTCTAGTTGTCTACTGATGTACTATGTTCTTCATCTGTAAATATGTTGTAAGTAATTGCTATGTTAAATTGTTAATCGCTATGTAATCCAATGTAACTACTGTCTGTTTATTTTACTGTGGAGCTTTTCTCCCCGGGCCTCCGCTGAAAATGGACCTATGTCCAGTCGGACACTCCTGGTCAACAAATTTAAATAAATAAATCCTGATTGCCCCAGACTGGCCATGCCAGGACTGGTACCCAATCCTAAAGAGCTTGTCTCAAGGCCCAGCTTGGCCTTTACCTCAAATTCCTCATCTTCTGACTCAACAAAACAGTCAGATTCTGCACAGTCAATTCAGAACCTTAAATCTGGCAGCATGGCAGATAATGTAGCCACTCAGACTGCACCTCTCTCTAAAGCTGTTATGGATGTCATTTTAGAAGCCAGGAGGCCCAGCACTAGGAAATGTTATGCAGAAAAATGGAAGAGATTCTGTGCTTGGAACCAGGCACAAGGGCTCGACCCACTTGTACCAAATATACCTCAGATTTTACAATACCTAACTGAGATGCTGGACAAAGACCTATCTTTCTCATCAATTAATATCCATGCCCCTGTCATTTCAGCTCATTACAATACGGAACCTCCTATTTTTTCACATCCTCTACTAAGACAGTACCTCAGAGGGGAAAAAAACATAAGACCCCCAAGGAGAGCACCGGTACCAACTTGGGATCTCAGTTTTGTTTTACAAAAACTCACACTGCTTCCTTTTGAACCAGCCAACACAGCTGATATAAAATTCTTATCATGGAAAACTGCTCTGGTCAAGCAATAACTTCAGCAAGAAGAGTATCAGAGTTACAGGCATTAATGGCTGTGGAACCTTTCATCATTTTTCACCAGGACAGGGTTTCTCTCCGGACAAACCCAACATTCATGCCAAAAGTAGTTTCCAATGTGGCCCTGAACCAAACCATTCATTTACCAACTTTCTACCCAAATCCCCAGAATAAAGGGGAGAGACTACTGCACGCTTTGGATATACACAGACAGCTACGATTCTACTTGGACAAAACAAAAGCTTTCAGAAAAACTGAACAACTATTTGTAGCCTATGCTGCAGGATCACAAGGAAATCCTATCACAAAGCAGACAATTTCAAAATGGATAGGACACTGCATCCGCTTCTGTTATGCACAACATGGCTATCAGTGCCAAAGGTCATTAGGCCACATTCTACCAGACCATCAGCCACTTCAGCAGCTTTCCTCAGATGGGTACCAACCAAAGACATTTTAGAAGCTGCAACCTGGAGCTCAGTGCACACTTTCACCAAGCACTACCACTTACCTCTCTGCTCTAAATCCAGATCAGGCTTTGCCACTGCAGTCCTGCAGGGCCTGGTAGCCTCTCCATATCCAATCGAGACCCAGCCGCCCAACCTCAGCTTTGGGATTCAACCCAAGTGTAATGACTGCAACAGTGAAACACGATGAACATAGTACAGTTGTGTACCTACCATAAATGTAGATGCTCGAGTGTATTCACTGTTGCAGTCCAGGTTATCCACTACACCATCCCCCTTTACTTTGCTGGGACTTCTCTGTACTTCTCAACTCTATACAACCTATGTGGTGTATTTGCTTGTAGCTGAAGGAAATGTTTATATTAGTACATGCATGCTTTTTGCCATAATTTTATTTTTCCAGCCTTCCTATCTGGGGGCACCTGACATCTGGGGCAAGAAAAACTGAAGAAAATGGCATCACTTGCATCTTTTATACCCCTGGCGCACTGACGTCAGGGAAGAGGTGACAGCAACCAACGCCGGACCAAGACTTTGGAACTCGGGCCGACTGCGGGTAGCCTGCCGGCAGATAACCCAAGTGTAATGACTGCAACAGTGAATACACTCGAACATCTACATTTATGGTAGGTACACAACTGTACTTTTGTTTGACCCACAGACATTTCATCTCTTCCCTCTGGTCATCTATGAACTGAGCAAGCCATTCAACTTTAACCATTCAGCATTACGATATCTGAAGGAAAACACATACATTACCCAGCATTGTTGTCCCTTTCTCTACTGGCAGATTTGAAAACAGAATATTTAACCATCTGTCTTCTCTGCCATGCTTTATGTACCTATAACTTTTGCAGTAAATGGATTGCCTGAGATTAGGTGTAAACAGTGATATAGTTGACCTTATGTCCCTGGATACACTCCAGTTTGGCTTAGTAAAAGGAAGAGTGTGCCTATTCACCTTGGTTAAGCTCTTCAAAGGGGTTACCTAGGCAATGGAAAAGGGGCATGCAGCCCACACTGCCTACCTATATCTTTCCAAGACCTTCAGCAGACTCCCCTTGCTGGGATGATTGACAGCTTTTCCCAAGTCACCATAAACCCATACAAGGTTTGCTGGATATATAATTTCCTGTCTGATAGAACTCCAAGTATTAATTAAGGTTGGGGGGTATTTATTGTATACAGAAATATATCAGGAGTTTCACACTGGGATATGTACTAGGACCATTCCTTTTTCTGTATACTTTTCTGACATAGAAGCTGACAACAAGGGATTATAGCTAACCATGTTTGCTGATCATTGAAAATTGAGGGTGGTTATCAAATCCAATTCTGATACTCAAATTCTGCAGCAAGGGCTGTGCCAGACAAATGTTTGGTGTGTTAGTCATAGATTTGTCTTCAGTGCCATGAATTTCCAGCGTAGTTTCCGTTGTTAAATACAGCATCACTACTGATTACCATATTGATATCATTACCCTCAGTTCTGAAAAAAATCATCCGGGATGCAGATACCTGTATTGATAACTGGCTCTCCTTTGACCACCTCAACTTTGTGGTCATTAAAAATCCTTCCATCTTGCACAGCATGCCCTCTTGTGACATCTCTTCAAAGTCTTTAGGAGTTAGTCTTCTACTTTATTCCTCCTTATTAGGACATTCATTGACTATAATGCCCCTTCAGGATGTACCTTGTCAAGTACCTGTTATATTTATTGTTTGTTTTTGTTTTCCCGGTTAGAGCACTGATATCTACGGACCTGTTACACACTCAGCCCGGGAGTGGTGTCTGGTTAAGTGACTTGCTCAGAGTCACACAGCTAAGTAATGGTGTAAACCAACTTAAGAAGGCTGAATGTTTCCACACCAAAAAGCCTTCCAAAATGGCAGCTAATGGAGAAGTGTATCATTTGGACCTCCTCTAGTGTGACAACTGAGAAACTGTCAAACAAACCATTAAAAGCCATACATTTAGGTGAAATTCAGTTTCTAGTTAATAAATACGTTACCTGGATGTCCGCAAAGAAAAAAATCTGGTAAGAGTAAGAAAATATTGTGGAAGGGAAGAACCTAGTGGCTGAGCAGCAAGAAGCAGACTCATTTACAATACTGATTCTTAAGATCAAATTCTTCTAGTAGTCTAGAAGAAGCAATAGACCAGATGCATTTAAAATAAGTGAGACTCTGGAAGAATATATAAAAGCAGATAAAAAATGATTGAAAAAACTAGAAGATGCATTAAGCAGCCAGTCTGCTGAAGTGCTAATAACATCAGATTAGGAAATGTTTCAAAAAATAGAGCTAGACGGTAAAGCACAAGAAGAGACCCAAGTTTTTTTTGAAAAGCCAGAGACAATGAAAGGAGTGGAATCTAGTAACTTTATGAAAATAAAAATAAGTAACTGAACTGGTGTACTATATGATTATTTGTTACTTGAGAGAGTGCATTGTGTCATTAGTCCAAATGTAACTTCTAGAAAGCCACTGAAACCCATATTTGTTAAAATGCAGTTCTGTCAACAGAATTAATTGCTTCTGACAAAACAAGTGGCAAAAAAGAAAACGTTTTGAAAATTGATAGTTTTGGAATGTTAGTGGAAAAAAAAGATTACCTATTCTACACCAGACAGAAGAGGAGTAAGTTATCATTGAGAGGCAAGTGTGAATTTCAACCTACTATATCCGGTGGTTTTCAGAATTGTTTTTCCAGGTGGGCCAAACATATGTATAGAGCCACAATAGGCTGTGGAGGGGATAAAAAGTTTAATCAACAAAACTATATAAACTGTATTTCTCAACTCTCAGCAATTAATGGGGGAGGGGGGGTACAAGGAAGAGACTGTGCCACTGAAACCGCTTCCCTTGTTTCAAGCAATAACTTTGGAGTAGCAGAGAGGCCCATGAACTGACCAGAAATGTCATGAGAAGTTTTTATTTGAACCAAATCCCATTACTGTGCGAATGTGAGCAGTGGGACAAGGGCTAATAGTTAAGTGAATCTGGTGAGTAGTTGGAAGAGTAGAAAGGAAAGAAAGTTGCTTAAACTAGTAAGAAAACTGAAAAATATGAATCTCAGAGGTTCTTCGTGTTTCACTACTGCAGTCATCATATTTGGGTTATCTGCTTGCAGTAGCCCTCAGTCGGCCTAATTAACAAAGTCTTGATTCCTGCGTCAGTTGCTGTCTCTTTTTCAGTGACGTCAGGGGTATAGTATAAAACATGCAGCTGACACCATTACATCAGGTTTTCTTGCCGTGTGGTGCCCGAAGCAAAAGCAGTTCACAAGTGCCAGTCGGCCAACTCCTGAAATTTTCGTTTTCAAGTTTCAGAACCGAAGTGCCCCGTTGGGGAAATGTTTTCTTGCTCCTTACCGATGTCAGTAAAAGTTAATAATTGCATTTCTTGTGGAAAGCAAATACCTCACAAAGTACTGTATTCCTTGCCTAGGCCCTGACCACGACGTACCTTGCTGTTGGTCTTGTGCCTTATTTAACCAACACACTATCCGTCATCGGTATATTTATATCTCTAAATATTTCAGTTCTCAGTTCAATTATCCAGTTATGTCGTCAGTAAGCCGTCCGACTGCCGGCATTCCAAAAAAACACAAAGATTAAGACAGAGACAGGCTGCCTAGGTCCAAAGCTGCCGATGACACTTCTCCTAAGCCAGTCGCCAGTTCACCGGTACTCAGTGAGGCGCTTTTGCAGCCCCTGAAACCCGCTACTTCTGATTCGCAGTCCTCTACTGAGACCCATTCGGAATCCAGTATGCCGTGAGATGCTTCAACTGTGGAACCTGTGGATGTCTCTACCTTGGATGGGTCCGGAGCCGCTGTGCAGGCACCGGCTTCTGAGGGTGTATTCAGGCCTACAGACTTGCATATTAAACCAACACCACCTTCTTCTTTAAAGCCTAAAACTCAAACTATGCCTAGAAAACTGATGCCCAGGCCACATGCTCAGGCCTCTATGCCTAAAAAACAAATGAAAAGAATGGCTGAAGACCTTATAACTTTAATCAGGGAAAGCCAACCATCCTTTTCTAAGAGACCTAGGACTGAATTTGCTTATGAATCTTCTGACCAGGATTCTGATATTTTTGTTTCTTCTGATGACCTGGATTTACCCTTATCTACTTATGAGGATTCTGATGCAAAAGGACTCTATTCCCTCTGCTTCCCCCTCCAAAGGATTTCTCTTTTGGTGAAACCTTGCATACTCTAAGAGAGCATTTCCACTGGGAAAGCCAGGATTTCTCTGATTCGAAAAAGAGGCTTAGGGACTTCTTACTCCTGCCTCACCATAGGCCTTTAGCTATCTCTCCTGTACTAGATATTGTTGATGATGCTTTTTCGGAATCTAGTTTGGCCCCTGATTCTTTGCCTCCTGCTCCCAGAAAACCTGATAGATATTACAGGGTTCCTGATTCTCACAAGTTTATTTTATTTTATTTATTTTATTTTACATTTGTTAACCGGGAAATTCTGACTGGACCAGGTCCATTTTCAGCGGAGGCCCGGGGAGAAAAGCTCCAACATCAAGTTACACAAATACAGTACATCCAGCATAATACACAAAACAGGTTACATCATGTATGCTGAGCATAGTAATATAACAAGAATTAATAAAAACACTCCAGGTAAAAGATATAGAACATGGGTAAAAAGACAATGTCAGTCATACTTTGGTAAGAAAAGAAAATATATCAAGTAAGATTCTACAGTTAAAAGTACCCTTTCAGATGACCAAGCCTACAGGGGATCAGAGCTCCAGCATGTGATCAGAGAGGAATTTGGGGAATTAATAGTAGTATGGGTAGGGTTATGTGATACAAGGGCATAACCATGTACTAAGAAGGTGCGATTTGAGGGAGTTTTTGAATATGGATGTGGAGGGGGCAGTGGACACAGATAGGGGAAGAGAGTTCCAATTTCTGGCAACGGTGTGGGAGTAGAGCACTTTCCCTGCATTATTGTTAGCCTTGGTGATGGAGAGGAGAAATTTTTCACTGCATCTTAGGTATCGGTTTGTAGTATAGATAGTAAGTAGGTTGGATAATGAGGGTTTTTTTTCCAGGATATTTGAGAATATTGTAGGCTGTGCCCAGCTGGTGATAGTTAAGTAGCTGTGGTAGCTCAAGCCATTTTAGTTCTTTTAGTGCAGCACAGTGATGGGTTCTATAGGTTGAGTTAGTAGCAAACTTGGCTATTTTATTGTAGCATGATTCTAGTTTGTCTAGGTCACATTGTCTGATTTGGGTAAAGATTGGTGCTGCGTATAATAGAGTTGAGAGGAGGTGGCTTTGTGCAAGAGTTACTCTTGCTTTTTGTGAGAGAGAGGACTTATGCCTGTATAGGGAGCCTAGTTTTTTGTGTACTAGTTTTATGGTATGTGAGATGTGAACATCAAAGTGGAGATTATTGTCTATTTCAATGCCCAGAAGTTTGGTGTGGTTAGAAGGGGAGATGGTGGTGCCGTCATTAGAGGTTATGGTAAAGGAGAGGGTTTTTATCTATTAGGGGTAAATAGTAGCAGTTTTGTCTTTTGGGATTTAGAATTACTTGGATCCCAGATATCCATTTTCTACTGAGATAAAGGTATCTTGAGTGAGTGTATGTAGGGTGGTGGGAGGCAGTAGACAGATCAGAGTTGAATCATCTGCATATTGTATGAGTGTGGCATGTTGTGTAGAGCATTTGAGGTTATTTGTGAAAATAGAGAACAACAGCGGGCCCAGTATAGAGCCCTGTGGGACACCTATGGTGGCTGGAAGTTGTGTAGACAGAGTTCCTTTCCACTGGACTGATTGTTGCCTGTCAGACAAGTAGCTTCTGAACCAGGCCATAGTAGAGGAGGTGAAGGATAATGATGTTAGTGAGTCTAGTAGAATGGAGTGGGAGACCATATCAAATGCTTTTGAGAGGTCTAGGAAAATGGCTGATACATATTTGTTATCATTCCTGTGAAGGTTTATATAATTAGTGAAAGATAAAAGGGCTGTGGTAGTGCTGTGATGTGGAAGGAAACCATGTTGTGTGGTAGATAGTAGATTGTGTGTGTTAAGAAATGTCATCACTTGCAAGTGGATGCATTTCTCAAGCATTTTGGATAAGGGGCAAAGGATGGCAATAGGTCGGTAGTTGGAGAATTCATAAGAATTACCTCCTTTATGGAGAGGAATGATGCGAGATACTTTCCAGAGTTTGGATATGTAGGATTCTAGTATGGAGCGGTTGATAAGGATGGAGACAGGATATGATAAGGAGTCACTAGCCATTTTTAGGTATGCAGCAGGTATGTTATCAGCTGCTAGTGTGGTTGGCTTTAGTTTTAGGAGGAGTTTTTTGATAGTTGAGGTGGGCACTGGTGATAGGCTGAAAGAGGGAGTGGTGTGGAATAGGTTAGGTTGTGACTGAGCTAGACTGTTTTTGGTTATTTGACTGGACAGGGCTAAGATGGATTTAGTAAAATGGTTATTAAATTGAGAAGCTATGTCTAGGGTATTGTTAGTAGAGATGGGTGCTGGGGTTGTGGTTTTGCCTGGCTTTAGTAGGGAGTTAATGGCATACCAGAATTTTTGTGGACTATTTGAATATTTCCTTTGGGCGCTAAGAAAATAGTTTTGTTTGTTTATTTTGGATTCAGCCTTGGCCTTGTTTCTAAGCTGTTGATAGTATTGTCTGGAGCTAGGGGTTTTGTCAGTTTTCCAGATTTTCCAGGCTTTATCTCTAGCTTTTAGTAAGGCTCTGGTGTCTCTATTTAGCCAGGGTGCGTAGTTGGCTTTAACTCTGATCTTTCTGCTGGGAGCTAGACTATTAAGGATGTTAGAGAAGGTTGTATTGAAGTAGTCTACTGCCTGGTCTAACCCGAGTGTCCGTAGTGGTTCCCAGTTGCAGTGGCTTAGGACAGTATTTAGGTATCGTGGGGTAAGGTTACGGTCATCTCGTACAAATTTGTAGACTACTGGTTTGGGGTGATTGGAGTGTTTCTGGAGTAGGAAGGTGGGGAGATGATCACTTAAGTCATCTGGGAAGCAGCCTACTGTATAGTTTTGTTTGGGATAGTTGGTTAGTGTCCAGTCCAGTATGGATTCTCTCTTTGTTTTCTCATCTATTCTAGTTGGTTCTTTAATTAGTTGAGAGAACCTATATAGATTGATATGTGTAGAGGGGCTGCTGGAGTTACAGGTTGCCCAGTCAGTGTTGAGGTCTCCTAGTAGGATCGTTTCCTGAGGTAGATTGTCCTTTGTCCAGTGTAGGATGTCTTCTATTATGAGCGAGTTGTTGCCTGGAGGTATATAGCAGCATATTATATTAATCTTCTTGGTGTTTCTTATGGATAGGACAGAAAACAGGACTTCAGCAGTTTGAAAAGTGGGTGGTGTTGTGTGCAGTAGCTGGAGGTTAAGGGTGTTTTTAAAGAGAATGGCTACTCCTCCTCCTTTCCTGTTTGTTCTATCAGATCTAAGTGTATTATACCCTGGGGAAGAAAGACTTCATCTTGGATACTGGGTTTAAGCCAGGTTTCTGTAATGGTGAGTATATCGGGGTGGTAGTGGGTTATGAATGCATGTAGGTCTGTTAGCTTGTTGGTAATACTTCTTATGTTGAGATTTAGGATTAGCAGGTCAGATGTTTGTCTGGCTGAGAGAGGACCTGGATTTGGGTGAATGTCACCAGAGGTTAGCAGAATTTGTAGGAGTGTCAGTATGTGTTTTTTAATATTAATTGTTTGCGAGCTTGGTCTATGAGAGTTTTTCTTAGTGTGATGAGATGGTGTAATTTTTGTTAGTGAGTAATATGTAGTTGTAAGATTTATGATTGTAGGGCAGATGTAGAAGTCTGAGTGAGTTTGAGAGGGTGGGCTAGTGTGGGTAGTGTGATAGCAGTTGTGCAACGGTAGATCTGTTTGTAAGGAAGTTAGGAAGGTTAGTGATAGTAGAGCTAGTGATAGGGATGTGAGTGTGGGTAACATGATACTACTTTGAGTGAGAAGTACAACTAGGATTCCTGGTTGGTTGTGTGTGAGAGTAGAGTTGTGTTGCCTGGGAATGTGTTTTGGGAGTGGGATCAGTGTGGGATGTAATTGGATTGGGGGGTGGGGGGCGGTAGGATGAGTGGGTTGGGCTAGTTGTTAGGGAATTAGGGGTTGGACTACTGGTCAGGTGATTGGGGGTCAGAATAAAAGTAGAAGTAGTGGGGGCGGGAGGGGAGCGGAGCAAGCCCGAGCGCAGCGGGCTAACACCGACTCTAAGTGTTTCTTTAGGCTTTGGTAAGTATGTAATGTTAGCTTAAATTGTAATATGTTCAACTGAAATTTTAACTGTAATGTAATATGTTTGCACGAAGGTATAGACTATGATATGGGCACAGAGTATAATCTTCTGACATTCTTAAAAGCATATAGAATTAAAGCTGGGGTTAGTTACAGATGAAACAGGAGAGGAAATGAAATGCTCTTTTATAGATTTGAGTATTTCTCAAAAGAAACTTGACTTTAGTTGGGGGGGGGGGCACTAACTGGAGAGCAATATACAACTGTTTAGTCCTGGTTTTAAAAACTTATTGCGGATCATGAGACTATTTCACAGGAGCCCAAGGGCATTAAGGCTTCTACTGCCAAAAATCCTACCCCTTCTGATAGAAACTCCAGGGCAGTGGATAGATGGGGTAAGAAGTATACACTTCTGCAACCTTGGCTGTTAGGGCCTTAAACTGTCAGTTTCATATGTTAAAGTATCAACAACATATTATTGGCTTGCTTAAACAGAAAATTATGTTGATTCCTGACTGTGCTGAAAATAAGGATTTACAGGATTTAATGCATTCTGCTGAACAGGTTGGAAAACATACTTTGCAATGAGGGTTTGATTCATTAGAGGCCTCTTGCAGGGCTGTTGTCACTGGGTCTGTACTTAAAAGGCATGCTTGGCTTAAGGAGCAATCTTTTCCTGATCATCTTAAGGTTAAATTGTTGGATGCTCCTTTAAATCAGGACCGCCTGTTTGGCAACAAGGCTGAGGAAGTTCTTAAAAAGATGGAAGATAAAGCTAAATCTATGCAAACTGTTAAAGATTTCTTACAAGTTCAGCCTCCAAGATCTAGTAGGCATCAGCCCTCTAAGATTTGGTCTTTTCCTGCCTCTTCCAGACTTCTCAATCCAAACCCAGACCCGGAAGAAACCCCAGGTTTCAGTCCCAGGGTACGCACAAGACTAAGCAGTGGGGGGCTTCCGCTTCCAAATCTGGGAGTAGTAAGTCTCCCCCTTATGGAAAGCTGCCTCAATGACTTGACTTTAAAACTTCCAAGCACTTCTCAACTGACTGCTCCTTTAGGGGGAAAGATTGGTTTGCAGGCCAAAAACTGGAAACTCATTACCCAGGACAAATGGGTTTTAAATATAGTGTCCCAAGGATACAGATTTCACTTCCACATGTTACCAACCCCAAATGGTTGGCCAGATCGCCCCCCAAATCAGTGTGCAGAGGCTCAAAAGCAAGTAGTCTCTCTTTTAAGCATAATGGCTATTCAAACTGTACCAGAAGAGAAAAAAGGACAAGGTTTTTCAAGACTTTTCCTGGTATCCCGAAAAGACAATTCATGGCGTCCTATCCTGGACCTGTCTACTCTAAACACCTTTTTGGTGATTCCAAAATTCAAGATGCTGACTCTTCACCAGTTGCTTCCTATGCTAGGAAAAGATGCCTGGATGGCAACACTCCATTTAAAGGAAGCATACCTGCACGTCCCAATCAGGGAATCTTGCAGAAGATACCTACGCTTCAAAGCAGGCTACAAGCACTGTCAGTTCTCTGCACTGCCCTTTGGCTTATCTACTGCACCCAGGGTATTCACAAAGTGCCTAGCTCCAGTCATTGCATTTTGCAGGCAAAGAAATATTCAAATATACCCATACCTGGATGATTGTCTAATTCAGGCAGAAAGCCAGGGCATACTTTTGAATTATCTGGCTTTTGTACAAAGGGTGCTAACTTGTCTGGGGTACACTATAAACGAAAAGAAATCACACCTGGTACCCTGTCAACAAATTATATTCCTGGGAGCAAGCTTGAATACAACTTCCCAGATGGCTTTTCTCATGCCAGAGAAACAAATCCATCTGACAACCTACTTCAAACTAGTGGCCACAAAAACCCTGTTATCTGCAAGGCAAATATTACAAGCCTTGAGGTTCATGGCCTCCTGCATTCTTTTAATTCCATATGCAAGACTGCATATGAGGAAACTATAATGGTATCTAAAAAGCCTATGGTGTCAACATTCTTGTTAACAGGCTTGCCACCTAAACAAGGGACTACCATTCACTCTACCCCCTGCCACCCAAACTCTAATAACAGACGCATCAGACTATGCATGGGGGGCTCACCAGGCAGGGAAGTGCATTCAGGGCAAATGGAACCCAAGTCAAATGCACCTGCATATCAATCAAAAAGAAATGTTAGCTGTCCAGAATGCTCTGACAGCCTTCAAGGACCACATTTTTCCAGGACAATTAATGGTAAAGATGGATAACACCACTGTTATGTGAAACATAAACAAGCAGGGGGGGTACCCATTCTTACCCCCTCTGCAGACAAGCCATGGCATTGTGGAATACAACCTTGAGCTACCAAGTGCATCTACAAGCTCAATTCCTGCCAGGAAAACTAAATACACTGGCAGACGGACTAAGTAGAAACCTCATGGACCCACACGAGTGGAACCTGGAACCAAAGATTTTCAACATGCTGACAAACAAATGGGGGATCCCAGATATAGACCTGTTTGCCTCCCCCCAGAACTACCAATTGGGCAAATTTTGCACAAGGACTCCCCACAAACAGGCTTGGAAAGTGGATGCCCTGTCCTTCAGCTGGAAAAACCTATCAGTTTATGCTTTTCCTCCTCTGCCTCTCCTCTCCAAAGTACTGCTAAAGATCAAACAGGACAAACCAAGGACGATACTGATTGAACCAGACTGGCCACGCCAACACAGGTACTCTCTCTTGCGCAGTGTGTCACTGTTGGTCCCATGGCAACTGCCTCTGACCCCTACCCCGTTGTCTCAACAGGCAAATCAGATTCTGCACCCTCAGCTTCAAACCCTGAACCTAGCAGCCTGGCTAATTACCTAATGACACACACACCATCCCTCAGTAAACCAGTGTTGGATATCATTTTAGAGGCAAGGAGGCCAATACTAGAAAATCTTATGCTGAAAAATGGAAAAGATTCTGTGCCTGGAACCAGTCTCAAGGGATGAGCACAGCAGCACCCAACTTACCTCAGATTTTACTGTACTTAACTGAGATGCTTCACAAGGGCCTGTCTTTCTCCTCCATCACAATTCACGCCTCAGCCATTTCAGCTCAGAACCTCCCCTCTTCTCGCATCCACTGCTCAAGCAGTTCCTCAGAGGGGCCAAAAATTTAAGACCACCCAGGACAGCCCCAACTCCAGCCTGGGACCTTAACTTTGTATTGGAGAAACTCACTCTTCCTCCTTTCGAACCAGCTGCTAGTGCAGATTTAAAATTCCTTTCTTGGAAAACAGCCTTTCTTTTAGCAATCACTTCAGCAAGAAGGGTATCTGAATTACAGGCCCTTATTGCTGTGGAGCCTTTCATCATCTTTCATGCAGACAGGGTGTCCCTTAGAACCAATCGCTCCTTCATGCCCAAGGTGGTATCTAGTGTGGCTCTCAATCAGTCCATTCATTTGCCAACCTTCTTTCCCAATCCACAGAACAAAGGGGAACAGATACTCCACTCCTTAGATGTGCACAGACAACTTAGATTTTACTTGGACAGGACTAAATCTCAAAGGAAATCTGAACAACTGCTGGTGGCATTTGCTGCAGGGGCAGAGGGGAGGGCTATCTCAAAGCAAACCATTTCTAAATGGATAGGCCATTGCATTAATTTCTGCTACAAGCACCATGGAAAACCTATCCCACAGGGGATCAGACCCCATTCAACCAGGGCTGCATCTACCTTTACAGCCTTTCTCAGAGGTGTTCCTCCCAGGGACATCCTAGAAGCCGCTACCTGGAGTTCTGTACATACCTTCACCAAGCATTACCATTTGCCAATTTTCTCTAAGTCCAGAGTTGGCTTTGCTACTGCAGTCTTGCAGGGTCTTATAGCTGGTCCTAATGCTATCTAACCTCCTCCTCCCATCCTTAGCTTTACCTTACCTTAGCTCTACCCAAATGTGATGACTGCAACAGTGAAACCCAAAGAACATAGTACAGTTGTATACACTTACCATAAATGTAGATGTTTGAGTATATTCACTGTTGCAGTCCTGGTTACCCTCCCTCCAGCCCCCAATTTCTTTGGCTATACCTCTACTATTCTTTACTATGCTTAAAAGTTTTTGGGTGTATTTGCTTTTTTATTGGAGGTATATCCTTGTATATTTGTGTACATATGTTTTATTGCTTCCCATTAAGGGGCACCTGACATCTGGGGCAAGAAAAACTGATGTAATGGCATTGGCTGCATGTTTTATACCCCTGACGACCTGATGTCACGGAAGAAGAGACAGCAACCGATGCAGGACCCAAGACTTTGTTAATCAGACCGACTGAGGGCTATTGCAAGCAGATAACCCAAATGTGATGACTGCAACAGTGAATACACTCGAACATCTACATTTATGGTAAGTGTACACAACTGTACCTTTGTGTCATTCAGGAGAAGCCAGGATTTGAACAGGAAGCTGCTATAGTAAGAAGGTGAGGACTGTGAAGAAGGCTGACAATAAACTGAATTTGTTAATTAATATGAGGACTGGGATCACCATCCCGACTGTGTGATGTTTGTTGCAAACTGGTCTGGGGAGCTGATACAAATACATTCCAATTTATGGTACTGTTAAACTTGAAAAAAAAACATAAATAAGGAAAGAAGTAACTGTTCATTTCCTGAGTATGCTTTGTGTTAAATAGTTTAATATTATTATGAAATATATTAGTGCATAATATACAATATATAATTATTGTGACCATGGAGAGGGCTGTTTTCTAGGTATTGATTTAGCTAGTAATAGTAAGGTAAGAGGGTATCTTTAAGTCTAGGATATAGAAATATCAACAGAATAATCCACAGTGTGTAGCCTAAAGTAACTGTTTTGCAGGTGTTAGCTGACTTGATTTGTAATATTAAGCTAAGAAAGAATTTTTAAAAAGGCAAGAAAAAAAGTGAAGTAACTTATTTATACTCAACATTAAAATAAAAGCTAGCAAGTACAAGGGTAAAGGTAAATAAAGTTGCTATTGGAAACTTCTAGGGGGTTGAGGTATGTGTATGTGTGGATTAGCTTACATAAACTTAAAAGTAAACATTTTTTTGATAGGCAAAAGTTTAGAAGAGTCAGATGCAACCACCATCAGTTTGGCTTTGTCAGTGGAAGACCCTGTCTAATGAATCTTGTGAACTTCTTCGAGAGACTTACTCAAGCCGTGGACTGTGGGCATGCTGTTCAGACAGGCATACCTTGACCTAGCTAAGGCATTTATCACCATACCCCATGCAAATATAATAAACAAGCTGAAGGAGATCCAGATTGACCAATATGTGGTTACATGGCTAGTCAACTTTTCTTAGGGACAGGGCACACGCAGCACAAGTAGGAGTGAGTCTTCCAAGGGCATGAGGGGCAGTAGTGGAATTCCTCATGGATCTGTGCTGTGGGGCCACTGCTACTTTGTATCTACTTAGATCTACATTTATCAAATGAGGATCTCTGGTTAACACTGTCTGCAGATGTTTGTAAGCTGGGAGTCATCGTGAAGTCCCTGTCTGACATCCAGACACTCCCAACATGAGCTTACACTTATTGGTAGCAGGTGTACAAAAATGAGCTCCATGCCAAAAAACTGCAAAATTGTAGCATTTGGTAAGCATGCATTTTCTTCATTTTGTAGTATAAATAAATTACCACTTCAAAATGAAAAGATAGTAAAAAGCCAACTGCATTGGTAGTGTCAGTCATCTTGTACATCTTAATAAGATGAAGTGGCTAGGGTGTTCATAAAGTAGTTTATTACATACAAACACATCAGGATGGATGGCAGGAACATTAAACATAAACGAACTGACTGACTACTATACACATGCATGCTTTCACTCTGGCTGCTCACTCAAAATGGCACTCTTGCTTGCATGTGCTCAGTGCTTATATGCACATGCCCACTGGCTCTAATGCGTCTTAAAGGTATATCTCACACACTCATCTACAGGTAAGACAACTCCCTCAAATTTGGCCATCACATTGCAGTGATGTATAGGATAGCCTTTTACCTTGCACAGCTCATAACAAAAGGTATTTCTTCCAGATAAAAAGAAGTCCTCACCTCCTTGTACCCTGCACTGATTAGACCCATTGTTCAGTATAATAGTCCCATTGGGATGTATCGTACTTAGCATATCAAGCAGTTAGAACCCCAGAGGTTTCTAAATAAAAAGATCATGGGCTTAAGAGACATTGGCTACCAAGAAAGACTGATGGGTGGTGATCTCTGCCATGCTTATATGGCAATAAGAGGTCCAGTTTGTCCAAGTACTTTTATAACTCCTTAAGTCAAACAGTCCAGCTAAAATTAGGGCCTGAGATCTAAATCTGCTCCAGGAATTTAATAAGAAAAGGTGGATGGATATATTTGTCCTTCTGTGGAGCAAACATCCTTTCCAAGGTAAACAGTGTGACACTTTATTTCCCTTTACAAATGAGCTGAATACCTTCATGAGTATTCATAAATTCACAGCTGGTAGGACTGGCCTGGCCCTCCTTGATTGGCAAGGCCTAAGTGGGGATACTGGCAGGGCTGAAATGGCCTTGCTGCTCAGTTGCCTTGTAACTCCTATGATCTTGATAGACTGAAGAATGTGGATTAAGTCAAAGATAATGCTTTTTATTATTCCCTTAAGTTAAGTCTTGTTAAAATGAAAAGGAAGGTGAATAATGTAAGAAAATGGTAATTTTACAAGTGCATTGTAAAGGCACCAGCTATTCTTTTCCATATTCATAAGCAAATGTCTTGGCTTAGAGAAAACAGACTACAGGTGCAGGGCTGATCTAGAGGAAAATTGACAGAGCTGAGCTGATGCAGCTGAGATGAGGAAAATATTAACCAACAGATGTTTGGGCAGTGTGCTCCAGGTGACCTTTTCAGTTAGTACTGAAAATGCTAAAGAAATGAAGTTTTAATGGAAAGTAAAGTGGAAAAAAGGGGAAAGAAAAAAAAATAGAGGAACTAAATGTTAAAATAGACCACCCCAGCAACTTTAACTTTAGAATGCACTGAGTATGAATTTAGTTATTTTTTTCATAGCCAGTCAGTGACTTTTAAGTTGGTAATTGACTGAATACATGTAGATTCCTGTGAGAGAGATAAACAAAGATAATATTGAAAGAAACAGCAGTGTATCTATGTGATGCCCTTCTATTCCCATGTTGCAGTATTCATAACATGAGGGATTCCCTGCGTAGGTGACCTGAATGTCAGGCCAGTATACGGAAGACTTTTACTACTAAATGGTACGTGAGACTTTGCACATAGACAATCAGCCAATGTAAGCCCTAAAAATGATGGCTGTACATACCATCCTCAGAACTTCTCTTCCGCCAGTCCGAACGCCGTCTTCTACAGTTCTTCTAAATCACCGAATCATTGCTATTTCAGGTAAGTGACCCGTTGGGGAATTTATTTGCATTTTCTTGCTACTGCATGTTTTCTTGAGGTTAATGCCATCTAAGAAAGGCAAGTGCCAATGTGGAAGACAATATTCCACACAAAGATAACCACAGTCAGTGTGTTTTCTGTCTTGGGTCCACTCATGACTGTAAGGCTTGCTTGATCTGTCAGGTGTTTGCCCCTAAAATGCTCTGCAGCAGTCTTTCTGTCCTTAACATCTACCTCGAGAATCAGAGACTCAAGCAATTAGTTCTTGCAGTGGAGGGTACGGCAGGTCCATCCAGTGAGCCTCCAAAAAGGTAAAAAAGATTAGCCCTGAATCTTTGACTGCATCTCTGAACCTGGTTGTCCCTCTTGAGACCAGTGAAGGTCCGTTCAGTGTTTGGTTCTCTTCTAGCAGCGGGTACCAGTTAGGAAGCTGTTAAGGACAGTTCCATTTGTACATCCACAGAGGCCTTGCAAACATCCATTCAGGATAGTAAGGGGGAAATGCGGCCCACTACGTTGGACGTTCCTCATAGTACCTCTCCTGGCTTAGCTATTCAAGACAGTCTGACATCTGTGCAGGAACCTAGGCCTACATCTGCCCATCTCTCCCAGCCTAGGGTTGTACTTCTCTGTAAAAAGCCTTTTTCCAAGGAATTCTTAATGCTTTCCTAACACTAAAAATTTCCTCTGTTCAAGCATCTACTCCAGTCTCTCCTCCTCCCTCTTCACATAGGAGTTCTACTGTGGAACAAGAGGCCTCTGAGGAAGAAGTTTCATCCTCAGATGAGTCTTTAGCCTACTCAACACAAATTGACTCCCCCATCGGGTTATGCTTCCCCTGAAGTAGATTTCAATGGTAGGGACTCCCCTAAGGAAGACATATCCTTTAGAGAGGCTACTCAAGGATGAGAGACATATTTAAGTGGGAAAGCTCACAAAAGTGTCTGAAGTCCAGAAGAGGTATTATGGCTTTTTACAGATGGACTCCCCTTCGCCTTCAGCCATTCCTACTGTGCTTCCTGCTTTCTAGGATGCTTTTCTTTCAGTGTCAGAAAATGCAGACTCTCAACCAACAGCCCCAAAAAGGCCAGACAGGTTCCATAAGGCACCTGAGGACAGCAGATATCTTTTCAAATGCCCCCCTGCAGATCCAGCTGTGATTTCTGTGTCTGCAGATAAATCTTCTAGATTACTGCCCTCCACAGCCCTTCTCTCCTGAGACAAAGGCAGCAAAAAAATGGCGAGGATAGGTAAAAAAGTTTACACACACTCTACTTTAGTCTTCAGGGCCATTAACTATCAGTGTGTCAAAATATGTTCTGGCCCTGCTGTCCCAAGCTTCACAGCTGTGGACAGATCTCCCTGACTCTGTAGCCAAAGCACAGCTTTCATCTCTGTTGACAGCCTCTTCCCAAGTAACTAGATACTCCATTAAGTGTAGTTATGATCCAGCTGAGGTATCTGCTAGATAGCTGCATTGGGATATGTCCTTAGGAGATACTCCTGGCTAAGATTGTGCCTTTGCTTTATGATATCAGGGCAAAGCTTATGGATGCACCTCTTGACAATTTTGCTCTTTTCTTGTGCTAATGCCTCTGCCCTTTTAAAACTTTACAAGAAAAAGGGAAGGAATTACAGGAACTGAAACACATTTTTGTGTCTCCAGTCCCAAAGTATTATAGGAATTATTCTTCCAAACCTCATTTTGTGAGGATGAAGACACGCAGTCCTCCCCTCCCTCACAAGAAAAGGACATGCAGACAGAGTTCCTCCAGATCACAACCAGCTTCTGCTCAAATGCCCCTCCATTCCTGACAAGCCAGGAAGCCTGTGACTACTGGCCATTCTTTCCATCATCCCTCTTTCACAGCACCTCTCATTTTCTTCATTTCTGGGCAAGCATTACCCTAGACAAATGGGTCCTTTCCATTGTTCAGAATGGCTATTACATGGTCTGGATGTCCATTCCTCCTTTCATGGGCATCCCTCAACCCCCTTGAGACCAGCTCCTTCTTTTTCCTCAGGTGTTAAAAGACTTGATCTCTCAGGGGACCATTCAAGAACTTCCCTGTCTCCAAAGAGGAAAAGGGTTCTATTCCAGGATGTTCCTAGTCCCCAGGAAAGATGATCCATGGAGACCAATCTTAAATCTGTCTAAACTCACTGTATTGCTTCAGGTGCCCCACCTTCCGCATGTTCACTTTCCACACGTTGTTCCCTCTTTTGCTTCCTGTTTGAGTGAGTGTGTTAACATCATTTTTGCTGAGGCCTTTCTGCTTTCTCTAGACATCAGTGACACATATCTTTATATTCCCATTTATCCTCTGTTCAGGAAATGCTTATCTTTTACTGTTGCTTCCTCTCATGTTCAGTTTTGTGCTTTGCCGATTGGACTCTCCATGTCTCCAAGAGTTTTCACAAAATGTTTGGCTCCTGTCATTGCCTTTTGCCAATGTCATTGCCTTTTGCAGACTTCAAGGAATTCTGATTTACCCTTACCTGGATTACCTGCTAATTCAACCAAATCATCCAGATATTCTGCAACAGAGCCTCCATATCACCATATCGCTGCTCCAAGGCCTGGGGTTCACTATCAGTTACAGCAGCAAGTCTTCTCTCAGCCCTTCTCGGGATCCGGTATTCCTGGGGTGCAGAATAAGGACAGAACTTATGATGGGTTTCCTCCCTCCACAACAAAATGGAATCTTTTCTATCCTACTTCCAACAGTTGCTCCCTCAAACAGTAGTGTCAGCCAGCGAGTTTCTCCACATGCTAGAGTTCATGGAATCTGTAATTCCTGTGTTATTTTTAGCCAGACATCACATGCAAAAATTCCAGTGGTATCTGAAAACATTCTGGTGCCAGCATGCTCATCCTGTGGAGTTTGTTCTTTCTCTTCTCCCTTGTCTGAAAAAAGGGATTCACTGGTGGATCCAACAAATTTCTTTGACTCCACATCTTCTTTTACAGGCACTGCATTCTGTGCAGGAGCTATGTACAGATGCTTCAGACACAGGGTGGGGGTCAACAGTAGGACACTTAAAAGTCCGAGGCTTTTGGTCTCCCTCCATAAGGAAATAACATTATCAACAGCAAAGAGATGAGGGTTTTGATTCTAGCACTCCAAGCTATCCAGCCTTCCCTCCGACCAGGCCCCTTGAAAAACTGTTCACTGGCAACAGCACAGTCCTTTGGTATGAACAGTCAGGGGAGGCACTAAGTCTTACCTGCTTTGCAGGCTGTCCCTTCAGGCTTGGGAGATTGTTTCTCAAGCAAAGGTCATGTTACTAGCTGTTTACATTCCCTCAACTCAGAATATTTTGGCAGACACTCTCAGCAGGTCCATGACACAAACCCATGAATGGATGTTTCACATTGATATGTTTCTGGTCATTCTATATCAGTGGGGTATTCCTCAAGTAGATCTCTTTGCCTTCCCCTTGAGCAGACAGCTTCCAACATTTTGTGCCAGAACCCCAGATCCTCTGGTATGGAAGGTGGATGCTGTATCATTCTAATGGAAGGGGATGTTTCTTTATGCATTCCCTGACTTCCAACTCATTCAGAAATATAGGAGGACACACCAAAAATCTTGTTGTTAACCCCCTTTTGGCCAAGACAGCGTTGGTTCCCTCTTCTTCTGCAATTAGCCAAGGGCAATCATCACAGGTTACCTCACAAGGTGGATCTTCTCACACAAGACAAGGTATCTCGTATCCATCCACACTTAAGAACTCTGAGCCTGATTCTGTAGGTGATAGACTTCTGATCCCTTTCCAACACCTTTTCCCTGAGGACATGCTTCTAGTCCTGCAAGAGGTCAGAAAATCCAAAACTACAACATCCTATTTGGCCAGATGGAAGAGGTTCTCCATGTAGTGCCTGAAGAAGTGGCTAAATCCATTTTCAGTGGACATTATCCTAGTCCTTTCTTATTTGTATGAGTTGTTTAAGGCTGGATTGTCTTACTGTTCTGTTAAAGCCCACATGTCCACCATTTCTACATGTCTACCTCTATCTTCTCCTTTAGTTCTAGGCTAGAGGTTAAACTTTCTTAAAGGTGTCCTTCACATCAGGCCTCCCAGGAAACCTGTTTTCCCTCCCCGGGAATTGAATTTTGCACTGGAAAAAGCTTCCTCAGGCCCCTTTTGAGCTTGCAGTTTCTGCTTCTTTGAAGTTTTGCATATGGAAGACTATTTTGCTGGTAGCCATCACCTCTGCTAGAAGAGTTTCTGAACTTCAAGCCTTAATGTTTTGTCAGCCTTTTCTGATCTTGCACAAGGATAGGATTTCTCTTTATATTGACCCCTCCTTCATGCCTAAAGTGGTTAATGACTTGTCCCTTAAACAATCTGTTCATCTACCTACATTCTTTCCTACTCCTACAGTAACTATAAACTGTTCCAGAGGGAATAGCTAGTGCATATAGTGGAAAAATGGGGAAAGAGATGTAGGAGATGTAGCAGAAAAGCACCATAAATTACTTGGAAAGCGTAGCAAAAGTTAAAATATTACAAGTGAGGAGAAGGATCCCTAATCAAGAAGAGGAACAGCTACAGAGACTTAAGAGGAAAATAAGTGAATATTTAGACAAGTAGCAATTGTTTTTCAATAATCCTGAAATGCAGACATTCTTGGCACAAAGACTTGAGCAGAAAAAAGTTTCAGAACTCTAGGGACCCACTGACAAGAAGGTTAATTGGGTATGCTGAAGATATAGTGGAGGTGTTTTTCATGAAAATTTATATAGAGCAGAAAATTGTGGAATTAGGAAGAGATAAAATTGGAAGCACTCTTGTGAAATTTAGATATCCCGAAACTTGTCAAAGTGAAAGCTAAGTAACTAATAGTAAGGACAGATAAAGGAGAATAAAAGCTGTAAAGTAAAATCAACCAACAGGAAAATCTCCAGGAAAATGAAATTTCTGTAAAAATGTGAAAGTTAGCTGGAAAGAGGGTGTTAAAAACTTTTAAAGTAGTATTTAATAATGTCCTTAAAAAGGGGGGATACCATCATTGTAGAAGCAGACATTGGTGTAGTATTACTTGAAGAGGACAGGGACAGTACAGATCCTGCATTGTGTAGACCAATTTCAACCTAAACCATGATTATAACAGGTTTATATCTATATTATATGAAAGAATTGCAAATGAGTTACCAATGCTAATAGATATGGATCAGTGTCGTTTTGTGGATAGGAGATATTTTTTTTTGCAGTCTTTTCCTCTGCTGTCTGTTGATCATTAGCCTTCGTCTCTCAGCCAAGCAGCTGATTTGCTCCCCATCACTATGGTGCGGGTCAACAGGGAGAGGCCATTAAACCAGAAGGTAGACCAGAACAATTAAATCCAAAGGAATGGCAGAGATGACTGTAAAAAGGCACACGAGTAGCAATACAAATCAAAATAGCGTACAAAAAGTTTTAATAACCGCTTTCATCACACGACTTCATCAGAATACACTCCATTAAGAAAAAATAATGTCTTAAATACATGCTTAATTAATCAATCAACATGGTCAAAACCAATTGAATAAAAATTGATGTAACACTTAAAAACACAGTACTCAAATTCCAAACAGAAAAGACAAATCCTGTTGTTTATCAGTGGCTAATTTGCGATGTTTTAAAAAACATTTAACATTGACAGTCTCATTTAAACCAGGTGTTTTGTCGGAATTTAGTCTAATCTGCCATAACGTCTCCCTTTGTTCCAGATAATTCTTAAAATCACCAGCTCTAGGGAGAGGCCATCATTCAGGCAGTCATCGGGGTGGTTTGATGTTTCTTGCTTAGCCCTAAAGTTCTCCTTAGGTCATAGAGCAAAAGGGAATGTGTAGTAGGCTGAGCACTCTGGACATTTGTCATTTCCAAAAGGAATGTTACTAACAAACAGCCCCGGCTCCTTCCCTTAAACATGGGAAGTGGTTTTCCCAGCATCCACCAAATAAATCTCATTTCCTGTTTGTTCATTAAGAACTCACAACACATCCCCCATGTGAGAGCTGAGCAAGACATTTCCCATAATTCCAGACCTTCCTGCCCACCTAGGGCCGGTGTTAGCATTTTGGCGGCCCCCTAGGCACTTCCAGTGTACTTATCACCCTATCACTGATACCCCTTCTAAGCAACCTTTTAGTTCATGCTGCAAACATTTAGGAGTAGTAATCATAGACTGACCTGTAGCTACAGTGCTCTTAATTACAACAGGCCTGTGTACCAAACTATGTTGGCCCTTCTCACAAAAGGACATTTACAGTTACTGGAATTTAGTTGCACCAATGATGCATTACAGCAACTCTATGTACCTAAACTTAGGTGAAATGGTGCCCTAGGCCTACAGTTTCAGTGAACCAACCAACCAACAAACACACACACACACACACACACACACACACACACACACACACACACACACACACACACACACACACACACACACACACACACACACACACACACTCTGACACACACACACACACACACACACACACACACACACACACACACACACACACACACACACACACACACACACACACCATACCCTCCAATCTTCCATGATCGCCCACCCCCACCTTGGGCTTCCCTTGCTATGCACATTACTTTTTTTTTCCTTTCCTCAAATTTTGCCTTACTCTTCAGATTTTTCAAGAAGCCATAACTTATTATATGCCCTGAAGTGCATTTAATTTTTTTTTCTTTTTACACAACCTTTTCATCCAGTGATGGCTTGAACAGAAATTTTGACCAAGGAAAGAAACTGTGTTGCTGTTCAGCTTCAGTTTTCCTTGCATCCTTTCAGCACACCTTTCCTGACCAAGTAAGTACAGTAATAACCATTTAGGAAATAACTGAGTTAAACCAGAGCCCTCAGAAGCCATTGGGTTATTCATTTTCTGAAATACATTTAGAGCATTTTCCCACCCTTTTAATCCAAGTTGTACCAAAGGCTTAATGTTCAAAGATGACAAAATAGTAACTCATAATAAATTAACAAGCCAGTTGTATGGATACACAGATCCTATCTTAGGACTGCTTTCCTCCCTAACCCCCCAGAAAAGACTGCCTATACATCCCTCTGGTGTTAGACTAGGATGAAAGCAGAGGTTCAGATGTCTGCAGTCATGTATTTCAAGTGACTGCTGACATGCATATACATTGCATGCCTCCTCATTCCTCAACCCCAACTGTCAAAACTGCTCCTTGCTTACATGCCTGAAGTGTGATTTTGAGGAAAGTGAAAAAAAAATTACAATAATGTATTCTACTTTGTTGCTCCTAGACAGTACATTGCCCCTGTACAAACTATAGAAAGCTTCTTTGTACACCTCTGAGGTCTGTCAGAAAAGTAAAAGAAAAAATTACCATACTGTCCTCAGCCCAAAAGCAAGCTATAACAACCTCATGTGCATACCTCTAAGGTTTGACTGTGATGATAATAAAAGTAGTAATAACCTCACAAGCCCCCCCCCCCCCACACACACACACAGAAAACCTACAGCAGTTTTCTGTACATACACATCTGAGCAGGGCTGGTTTTAGAATGGGTGCTGTTGAGAGCAGAGGCCATTATCAGATTTATCCTAACAGGGTCATATCAAACCCCTGTTCAGGTTAAAGAGCGTAATCAGAAAATTAATACATTTTTTCCTCCTCATTTTCACCAACCAGTAACAGCTTTTGTGGAGCCTTCACACAGTCAAGGATGATTAAGAGGAACCTGGATGACTGGATGGGAAACAGAAAATATACCCCTGTGATCCCACCTGTGTCCCTGCTGGACAGGGGAAACAGGTGCTGACTTTGAAGGAACATGGGTGAAATTCTTGGCTAGGCTTATAAGGGCCTGTGGGCCAATAGCCTAGTATCCTATGAACCATGCTTCCATTTATACAGTCTGGGGAGTGGGAGCCCTTAGACTCTTAGAAGATCTAAGTGTCTGAATGTTCTGTGATATATTTTATTCATTACTTTTGAAATATAATTACTTGTTAGCTACATTTTAACTGATACCCAGAAGAATAATGTCTGTCCTGGCATTATTGGGAGCATGCGCAGATAAAAATTACTGATATTTTTTATACACACACACACGCACACATGCACACCATAAGCCATAGCAATAACAGTTTTGGACTTATTGTAGCAAATAGCAATACATTGTTCAACACTTGTATTGTCACACCAGATCAGTGATTGTGGTTTAGCAGTCATCAAACAGCAGCAGGGGTAAGTCACTTATTTACCTTCCCTGATTTTTCTCATAGTTTTTCTCTATCCTTTTTAAAAAGTTTGAGTTGCTTGTAAATCATTCAGGATTACAGACATCAGAGTTTTATACTTATTTGTCCAAAAAATGAAAGCTGATGAAAAAGGTGTTATACTATTAACTTTTTAATTGAATTAGTGTAATATTTAGAACATACTAATTAATTGCTAAGTAGTCTCTGTTTGTCTCTATAGTTAGTTATAATGCTTATCTAGTATCAGTTTCTGTTTCTGTATCGAAAGTTGTATTTTTTATCTAGTGTCTAATTTTGTTTTTTGTATCAAAAGTTGTATTTTTATCTGTTGTCAATTTTTTGCTTTTGTATGGATAATCATATTGTTATATTGTGCAACTTTTTGTTTTTCTGTACTGAATGTGGAGCTTTTCTCCCCGGGCCTTTGCTGTAAATGGACATGTGTCCAGTCAGACTTTCCCGGTAAACAAATGTAAAATAAAAATAAATAAATGTTCATGATTTTGAGCCTTTATTCTGCTATTATAGGTATTGCAATGGATTCTACTGCAAAGAAGTTGAAAATTGCAGTAGCTGTTGTTCTGCCAGTGTTTATAAAACTTCCTGAAAGAGAAAACCATCCCTGAAGATCAGAAGCATCAGCTTTTCTTAAAATCCAAGGTTTGCACTAATATTAGTTACTCTGGGCTGCTCAACAATCTAGTGCTTACCTTGCTTATATTGCAAGGGGTTGGGAGGGTGGCTTAAATGTTTGCCTTACAAACACAAGGTGCAGAGTTTTAGTCTCACAAGGGATAATTGGCTAGGCTTAAAATGGCTCGCAAGGGCAGTTAGCTTAGTACTGAACCTATGAACCTATTATTAGCTTAATCTCAACAGGGTCATTTCACAGACCTGTTCAGGTTAAACAGCATAATCAGGAAATTAATACATTTTTTCTACTCATTTTTCCCCAACCAGCAGCAGCTTTTGTGGGGCCCCCACACACAGTCAGGGATGACTTTGGGGGCCCCCTTGCAGCCACAGGTATTGCAAGCACCTAAAGTTGACTATGTTGTTAGTTTTAGTGGACGGAATATCCACTAACAGATTTTAACTAAGCCAGGAATACTATGTCAGTGATAAAATATTTAATGGAATTGTTAAGCTTGTTGCTTAATAAAACACTGTTACTATGACTAGAGATATCTTTGAATTTTAAAGGAGATATAAATACGAGTTATTACCCATCTGGTTTATTAAGTACACAAGATTGCTGTACTAGCTTTTGTTGGTTTGACAGACATGTTGCAAAATATCAGGGTAAGACAACCTGCTGGGTTTGGGGGCCCCCAGTGACCGCAGGGTGCCGGCTCTGGTTCATAGTTTGGTACTAGGCTATCAGCCCTAGGGCCTATAGAAGCCTAGCCATAACAATTCCCTGGATATTTCTTCCCACAATATTTACTGTTCTAGACCCCTGTCTAGCAGGGCGACTGACATGATCCCCGGGTGAATTTCCTATCTCCCATCCAATCATCAAGGTTCCTTTTGAAGAGGGCCAATGAGTCTCTCTGCTTGACATGTATAGGCAGTCTATTCCAGAGTCTGGGGAGTCTCTGGGTCAGGAACCTATACCTCCAGCATGTTTTGTTCATTGTGATGACAAGGTTTAGATCCATGGAGCGTGTGGCTCTGAGGGATTGGGATTTCTTTAAGTGGAGCATGTCCAATAGCTCAGGGTTTGACATGGCCTTGTATGTTAAACAGAGATCACCTCTGAGTAGATGATATGCCACAGAGTATAGCTGGAGTTTTTTTTTAGATGGTCAGCATATGGCATATGAGTGAGGTATTTCTGTGGCCTTTCCAGCTGTTGCAGATGTCTTGTGAGGTACATACCAAACTGGGTATTATACTCTATAATGGGTCTAATGAGGGATGAGTACAGTGGGACAATGACCTCTTTTTTTCTGGATGAAAAGCCCTTAGTGATGAGGTGTGCCACATAGAAGGATTTTCTGACTGTTGTGGCAATGTGATTATTGAAAGTGAGACCACTGTCCACCTGTGTCCCTAAGTCTCTCATCACACTTTCGATGTTTAGTGTCCTGCCACCTATGTGGTAATTCATGGGTACATATTTTTTTTCCAAAGGGGATAACTGTACATTTCTTAGCATTAAGCTTGAGCCCATGGCTCTGGCACCATTCATCTGTTTCGGTAAGGCTCTTTTGTAGAATATACACATCATTTGGGGATTCACTAATGGCTCCAAGCTTGCAGTCATCTGCAAACTTTGTTAGCCAAAGTCCCTTAGTGTTGGCCTGTACATCAGAGAAGTAGATGCCAAACAAGAGTGGTCCTAGGACTGAACCCTGAGGTACTCCATTTGTCACTTGTCTGGAGCTGGATTTGGAGTTGGTTGTCAGTAAGCCAGTTGGCAACCCATCGAGTGACATAGGGATTTATGCCCAGCTTAGTAAGTTTATCTATGATTCCAGCATGGGGGACGGTGTCGAAGGCCTTGGCGAGGTCCAGATAAGCCGTGTAGACCGCCTTACCCTCGTCCACAGGTATGGAGACTGATTTGAAGAAGTCATTCAGATTCAGAAAACAAGATTGGCCCTTCACAAACCCAAACTGGGTGGGATCCAGTGTTTGAAGGTTGCCAATGTCTTTGTTTATAAGTTCCATGATAATGCGTTCCATGCCCTTGCAGATCAGGCTTGTCAGACTGATGGGACAGTAGTTCCCGGGATCCAAGGTGGATTCCCCTCCCCCCCCTTGTAGAGTGGGATAACTGTAGCTGTGCACCACTCAGTGGGCACGAAGCCTGAGGTGATTAAACATGACACTTAGGTGAGGTGCCAGTTCATTTTGTAGTTCATGTAGTACACAGCCTGAGATGTCATCTGGTTCCATGGATGCTGTATTCTTAGCTTTGGAGAGTGTGGTTTCTACCTGTGTGGCCATGATTACCAGAAATTTGGCAATCTTTTGGTATTGAGATGGGCCCTTTAGGGGGTGAGAGGGGGGTAAAGTTGGCACTAAATCGATCTGCCAGGATATTGGCAATATCCTTGGGATCAGTATATTTAATGCCATTCTGTTGTAGCTCAGAGCAGATCTGAGCATTGCCATTTAGATTTTTGACATAACTATAGAATGCCTTGTGGTTGTCTTTGGAATCTTCGGCAATTTTATTTTCGTAACTAGCTTTTGAGGATTTTATGAGGGATCTCAGCTTCTTACTGAGGCTGGTGAGGGAGTTCTTTGCATCCTGGGATTTTCCTCTTTTCTGCAACAGTTTCTTCCTTCTGTTGTATAGTTAGTTTATAGCAGGGGACTACCAGATTGGCTTCCTTTTTTTGGAGAAGAGCATCTTGGTTCTATTTGGGATGGCATGATTCATGCACAAGTGGATATGCTCGTACAGTGCCTTAGTGTAGGATTCTGCAGTCAAACTTTCAGATCCCGTCTGCATGGGTGTCGTGAAGTTTGTCACTTCTGACTTCAGTAGCATGAAGTTGGCTTTGGAGAAGTTTTTTAAGGAGGTTTCCTTACTCGGGGGTGGGGGTGGGATGTGGATGTCAAGGGTGATTTGCTTATGGTCAGACCTGACCAATGAGGGGGTGACCACTGGTGTGGAGCGTCTATCTCCCATGTTGGTAATGACCAGGTCTAGGATATTGGAGCCCCTGGTTGGACAATGGATTAGTTGATCCAGGGCATTGGAATTTATGAATTCCAAGAACCGTTGTGAAAAGGAGTTGGTACCCGAGTAGTTTTCCCAGTTAATGGCAGGGTAGTTGAAATCACCCAGTATTAGGTTGTATCTTAATATTTTCCAGTATGTTTAGAAAGGTGTAGTGAGAATCTTGGGGCATGGTGGGGGAATCTGTAGCAAGCTACAATTTGGAATGCAGTCTTACCTAGTGTTAGTTGCACCTGGAGAATTTCAGATGCATTGTGTTGGGCAACTAGCCTGGAGGTGTAAATATCCTTGGTGAATATGGACATTCCTCCACCTTTAGTGTTTCGGTCTTGGTTTTGTGGCCGAAAAGTGTGGTAAGAGTTGTAGCCTGGTATTGCAGGGGTGCTGTCTGGAGCCTTGAACCAGGTCTCAGTTACTGCACAGATATCGATGTTCTCCATTTTTAGGAGTGCCTCGAGAGAGTGCATTTTGAGGTTTAGACTTCTAGCATTGAGTGGCATTACCTTCAGATTTTGCATGCTTGTATCTGTTATGGTGGTGGTTTTATCCTTTGAACCTTGCCTAAAAAAGGCACTATAGGGGTGGCAAGAGCTTTAGCCAGTAACCTGAATCCCAGGGGTGACAGGTGCAGACCATCTCTGGCAAAGCATCGTGGTTTGTCGATCATGTCTTCCCAGGCAGACAGATACTGGATCCCCTTAGAATGACACCAGAAGCCTAGCCAATTGTTGAAGTCAATCATTTTGTCCTTATACTGTGGTATCATTCTGGGCGAAGGCAGGATGCTACTCAGGGCTAGGGTCATACCTGCCTGGGCCACATGATCCAAGAGCTGTTCCATGTCTCTCTTCATGTAGTGCAGGGAGGTACATCTCAAGTCATTCACTCCAGCATGGACAATGACAGAGTCATATTTGTACTTGTGGAGTGACTTGAGTGCATGCATTATGTGGCGGATCCTGGCACCCGACAGGCAGCTGACTGTAATTTTCTCCTTGTTCAGCTTGGTGAGTGGGACATCAGTGTGCCTGACTATAGAGTCACCTATGACTAAAGTGTTGGGTACATTATCTTGCCTTAGGGGCTGTTGTTGGGTGGCACACTGGTGTTGTGAACTATGTGTCACTTTGGTTGTGACTGGTGTTTGTTTGCTATAAAGCTTTTAGCCTACAGACAGTAAACACTACAGAAAGCCACAACATGAACGTTTTTAAACAGATAAAGGAGCAAAGAGTCTCTACAGAATGCTTTTAACTGCAAACAAATCAGTTACCTGTGCAGATTAGTTAATAGCAATAAAATACACTAAAAACTATGCAGCAGGCAATAAAAAAGTGCTGGTTGGGAGGATGGCCTAATGGTTAAGGTGTGTGCCTCACAAACACAAGATGCAGGGTTTGAGTCTCACAAGGGGTAATTGGCTAGGCTTAAAATGGCTCACAAGGGCAGTTAGCTTAGTACTAATCTATGAACCTATAAATTGCTAGAAACAATAATCAGTATAAATAATCCAAAAAAACAGGATACTTATATATCTCAGCTCAGAGTTGTAGTCAACGCCCCTCCTCCACTCTGCTCAGTGTGTGTAGACAGAAATCCTCTCAAAGTTAGGGCTTAAATACCAGAAGTATAAAAAGCACAAAAGAACCAGTCCCCACTAGCCAGCAGCCAATTACACAATCTAGCCAAGGTAAAGAAAGGCTTCTGCTAATTCAAGATGGCCTGTTCATGTGCTTTGAACAATCACTGTAGAAACAAACTGGCCCAGAGCCAGCAAATCTGAACTAGGACAATACTAAAGTTATTAGCCTACAGACAGTAAACACTACAGAAAGCCACAAAATGAAAGATTTTAAACAGATAAAGGAGCAAAGAGACTCTACAGAATGCTTTTAACTGCAAACAAATCAGCTATCCATGCAGATTAGTTAATAGCAATAAAGTACACTAAAATCTATGCAGCAGGCAATAACAAGTGCTATATATAAACTGCTAGAAACAATAATCAGTATAAGTAATCCAAAAAACAGGATACTTGTATATCTCAGCTTAAAGTTGTAGTCAACGCCCCTCCTCCACTCTGCTCAGTGTGTATGTGCCCACCTTCTCCAGTGCTGGGGCCACCATACATCTCAACTATCCCTGATTTTGGCTCAAAATGTAGTGCCATCCCTCCTAAACCTTCCTAAAACTGACAATTATGGAAGAAAAGATGGATGATTACACTTATAGGAGTATAGTGTGTTATGTACTGAAAGACTTGGGGCCAGATTCTAAAAGAGTTGCTGTCAGTGTACGTCTGCCCTGATTCTGAAAGATTTGCTCTCAATGTAAGTGACCTACTTTGATGCAAGAATTGTCTATAAACAGGCTTACACCAGGGGTCAGATTTCAAAGGACCTGCTCTTACTGTAAGCGGTCACTTAGACTGAGAGCAAGTCTTTTGGAATTGGGCCCCTAGAGTCATAAAATATCAAAACATGCATGCAGAAACTTGAGCAGTCTGGAATAATAATATCCATATAGTTCCAGTAGCAGTAGTAGGAGCAACTGAGCTAAATAATTAATTAGCTAAACTGAGCTAATAAAAAAAGAATTTCCTAGCATACTTGAATTTGCTGCCAATACAGATAAACCCATATGAATTAGAGAAAGAGGTAAGTATGTGTGCATTGTGGGTGCTGCTAAGTGTACTACTGGCAAACATCGAAGACTGAAACAAAACTGATTTTGTGAACTCTAATTATTCCCTGATTTAGGACTGGGGTCTGTCTCTGTCATTGTATTAAACATACCTAAAGATTTTGAGAAATTAAACAAAAAGCAAATGATACTGAAAAAAATGTCATACAATTTATGCTGCAGTAAAAGATCCCTACAACAGATGTTGCTGTAAAAATCCCTAAAAATGAACTAAGTAGAACTGAGGAGTGAACAGAGTGTACAATACAGGAGTGGTTAAGAACTGGATTGATCCCATTGAGTGAGTGTTTTAACAGAATTTTTGCTGTTGTGAAGCCAAATACAATTTCCGTTTGCATAGATCTGCAAAATCTTACTAAAACTGTAAAGACTGAGCATTACCTGCTTTATACAGTAGAAGCATTAGTTTTTGTTTTGCTAGGCGCAAGGTATTTTTCTGTGCTTTTGTCTAACCAGGGAATGTGGCAAGTTAAGCTTGCTGGAAACAAAACTCAAAGCTCTGAATATTTAAGTCATTAGTGGCAAGCTAAAGATTTGTCAGACTTGTATTGTTTGCCTGTTCATCATCCGAAGCATTTCGGGAAGCCATTATATGAATAGTTAAGGGGCTTGAAAATATTAGTAATAATACTGGTGGAAACTGGCATGAGCCTGTCCGAAGTGCAGGACCTGATACTGCAAGTTCTGACACTTTAAAAGTTAAAGTGGAATCCTCACTCTGAGAGTGCTGTACCTCAGCGTAGGGGAGAATACCCCCAAATTCCAAAGTCTTAGAATGATATGTAGTTCATCTATTAACAGGTAATGTTCACTCTTCCAAGGATCATAGTTTACTGTTCACTGACATTCAGTGAGCACCAGTGGGATGTGGTAAGACTGACTGAGTTGATGAAAACACTGTGACAACACTGTGACACTTTATCTTCAAGCTGAACAAAAGAAAGTGAAAAAAATCAGAGTAAAACATGGGAAGGGTGGTCTGGACTCTAGCAAAGATGGCTGTTTAAGTTCTGAGTTCTGCTGGGGAAAACAAAACTGGAAAAATCTGATCCTATTTTCAGTTTCAGTAAGCAAAAGTATTAGAATGAAAACTGAAATCTACCTTGCCCATATCCTGCAGAAAAAAATGAAAACATGAGGGACAACACAGACAGAAATTGTCCAGATGTTATCTTGAATGGTGAAAGATGTGCTCTTCCTGAAAGCAGTATTTGGGCACCAAAACAAGCTGGAAAGGCCAGAAGAATACTGTGCTGAAGGGACAACAGGGACAGGAGAAGCTCACAGCCTGTTTTCCAAAAAAACACTGTAGTAGAACAGATCAGTTTCCTGAATAATAAGGTAGATGACAAGGACAATAGAGCTAGAAGTGAACAGTTTTTGCCTGATTAATGTTTCTGAGATATTACCAGATGAGATTCTGGGAGACTGCTTTAACATACATTTCTTTCATCAGCTCTTCCTTCCAGAAAACATAGCTGTAATGTTGGACAGAACACATACAGTGGATATAAAAAGTTTACACACCCCTGTTAAAATTCCAGGTTTTTGTGATAAAAAAAATGAGACCACAATAAATCATTTCAAAACTTTTCCCACCTTTAATGTGACCTATAACCTGTACAATTCAATTGAAAAACAAACAAATCTGTTAGGGTAAAAAAATATAAAAAATTAAAAAACGTACAATATGCTGGTTGCATAAGTGTGCACACCCTTAAACTAATACTTTATTGTGTGTGCACACCCTTAAACCAATACTTCGTTGAAGCACCTTTTGATTTAATTACAACATTCAGATTTCTTGGGTACACACCTACCATCAAAGAGACTCTGATTAACCCCAAATGAAGTTCAGCTCTCCTAGTAGGATTTTCCTGACATTTACTCAGTTGCCTGCTACAGCAAAAGCCATGGTTCGCAGAGAGCTTACAAAGCATCAAAGGGATCTCATTGCTGAAATGTATCAGTCAGGAGAATGGTAAAAAAACAAATTCCATAGCATTGGATATGCCATGGAACACAGTGAAGACAGTCATCAAAAAGTGGAGAAAATATGGGATAACAGTGATGTTGCAAAGAACTGGACATCCCTCCAAAATTGATGAAAAGACAAGATGCAGACTGTCAGGGAGACTGCCTAGAGACCTACAGCAACACTGAAGGATCTACTGGAGTTTCTGGCAAGCACTGGTTATGTACTTCATGTGACAACAATCACCCGTAGTCTCCATATGTCTGGACTATGGGGTAGGGTTGCAAGACGAAAGCTTTTTCTTACACAGCAAAACATCCAGACCCGGCTAAAATTAGCAAAATAATACATCGTCTCCCAAAAGCACATAGGAAAATGTGCTATGGTCTGATGAGACCAAGGTTGAACTTTCTGGCCACAATTCCAAAACATACGTTTGGCGCAAAAACAGCACTTCGCATCACCAAAAGAACGCCAATCCCACAGTGAAGCATGGTGGTGGCAGTATCATGCTTTGGGATTGCTTTTCTTCCGCTGGAACTGGGACTTTAGTCAAGGTGGAGGGAATTATGAACAGTTCCAAATACCAATCACTTTTGGCCCAAAACCTTCAGCATCTGCTTAGAAAGCTAAAGATGAAGAGGAATTTCACCTTTCAGCATGACAATGACCCCAAGCATACATCCATGCCAACAAAAGAATGGCTTAACCAGAAGAAAATTAAAGTTTTGGAATGGCTCAGGCAGAGTCCAGACCTTAGTCCAGTAGAAAATCTGTGAAGTGACCTGAAGAGGGCTGTGCAGAACAGATGCCCTCACAGTGTGACAGATTTGGAGAGCTTTTGCAGGGAAGAGTGGGCAAATATTGCCAAGTCAAGATGTGCCATGCTGATAGACTCCTACCCAAGAAGACTGAATGCTGTAATTAATTCAAAAGGTGCTTCAACAAAGTATTAGTTTAAAGGTGTGCACACACAGCAAAGTATTAATTTAAGGGTGTGCACACTTGTGCAACAAGTGTATTGTACGTTTTCTATATTTTTTCCCGTAACAGATTTGTTCATTTTTCAATGAATTGTACAGATTATGGGTCACATTAAAGGTGGGAAACGTTTTGAAATGATTTATTGTGGTCTCATTTTTTTACATCACAAAAACCTGGCATTTTAACAAGGGTGTGTACATTCTTCATATCCACTGTAGGTTGTGATAAAAAAACCTTCTTGCTATATAGCTTCATAGGAATGTTCTGTGCAAGTTTCATAGCTCAAATCAAAAATAATGAGCACTTGAGATCACTAAAAGAAAAGCAACTCCTAAATCTAGATCCTACATAAAGCTAGTAGGAGACTAGTCTGCCGGCTAATGTAAAAGAAGGAAAGCTTACTGAGAAGAATGGGTTGTCTGTTCAAAGTAAAATAGTCAGACTTTATGACCATTAAAGACAAAAACAGAATTCACATTTGCAAAATCCCTTTAGATGCCTATAGCAGTCGTAAACTGTCAGCATGTTCATTTACATAGAGAAGTCCCTATGAATTCTCTTGAGCCAACTAAACTCACTGACTTGCCTAATAAGACTTTTCTTATTTAACTTGGACTATTCTTGCTGTGGCCAGAAAAACTATTACTAGAAACTGGAAATCTTCAGAAATGAACTTTGAAGACTTTCTTAGTCTTCCAAAGCAAGTTGCAATTAAAGAAATCAAAGTGAAAGAAGAGAGAATGAATGCAAACAAACTAAGAAATAATCCTTGGATGAATATTTTCCCCTTTTATGAATCGTCCTCATCTACTTAATTATTTGGACTGTTGATAGCATTGTTTTGTTTCAACTACTACTATGTTGGTCTCAGGCTTTTGTAGATATTATAAATAGTTATAATTTTACTTGTTCTTTAAAATTGTGATGTATCATATTTATGCACTGTATTATGTTCTAAAGTTTACTTTTTTTGTAATCTTTTGTTTTTTTTTTCAAAATCTTAATAAAAATAATTCAGAAAAAAGTAAAGGCCCAAGTTCTCATTTCATGCTATCAGGTCAGCATTCCAAGAGAGAGATTCAAGTTGTCATACTAACAGTGAAAAAGAAGATAACAGCTCTGTAAGGATACAGGAACACAGAAAGCAATGAATACAACAAAGGGCCAACATGCATGCTTTAGCAGATAAGCACTGACATAAGGACTTGGATCGGGGCTAAAAGATGCAGAAACTGGGCCATGGCGAGGCAGAAGCACAGAGAGAGCAGGCACACTGTGAGGCAGAAGCAGGGAGAGGGCAGTGCTCATGTGCCAGAGTAAGAAAAAGAAGATAGAATGAAACAGAAACAAAAAACACATACAGGAATTAAAAATAAGTAGATAATAGGCTGGGTAGGTTGGCCAGAAGGAAATCCAAAATGTCTGAAGAGAGATCAGCAAACAATAAAACCAGTGAAGCATTACTAAGAAGAAAGAAAGGGGGAAGCAGAGAGGGCATTGACTGGAACATATAGGTGCATAAATCAGGAGACCAGCAGAGATAAGTCCGATCACCACAGACCTATAAGGATTTCCTATAGCTGCAAGTAAGGGTTGTTTTTTCGTGAAGAAATAAATGACTTACCATTGGAGGAAAACAATTACTAGCTGTCCTCGTCTGGAGATGGATGGATATACAGACTATTGTCTGAGTAAGTAGAAAAAGTAAACAGGCAAATAGTGTAGCTGATTTACCGAACATAGTGGATGAAGGTATTGAAAGTTGTGTAGAAGTAACAAAATGAGCCAGCATGGAGTATTTTGCTTGTTCAGATTATATGCTATCCGTTTACTGGTCTGTTTTCTTTGTTGTACTCTTCTGCAGTTACGGTGGTACAGCAGTAGCGTTGTTGCCTCACAGCAAGAGGTTCTCCTGTTCGATTCTCGGCTGGGGTGCCTTCTGTGTGGAGTCTGCATGTCCTCCCCGTGGTCGAGTGGCCTCCAAAAGACATGTGTGAATGAGCGCACCTTTGCTGCAAGGTTGGGCGTCGGGCTGGCAACTCAGCACCATAAAAAAATCAACTGCCAATCATTAGCGGACCGGAGTTCCGCTGTGGTGACCCCTAACCGGGAAAAGCCAAAAAGACACACAAACAACTCTTCTGCAGTTAACAGTTTTCAATGAGACTCTAAAAAAGGAAGTGAACTGAATCTTTTCTTTGAGAAGGGGTGGAGATAATGGAAAGGTGAAACTGTGATATAAAAATGTATGAGGAATTTAGGAGGACAGTGCTGATTGCAACAATAGAAGGAAGCCTTAGAGAGGGGAACAGAAGGGACTGTAATTAGAATCATAGGTTCTAACCTCAGTAGTTTTCAGCAAGCGAAAAAGAGCTTAAATAGGCTGCAGAGACTTTCAAACAATAAAGCTGTTAGCTAACTGAGTCCATGACCCATAATAACAGCTGTAGAAAGGATGATCATACACATACCATAGCCAGTGTTGTAATTAATGGGAAGTAACTCCAGAAAAAAAGAAAAGTATGGGCCCTACCAGGGATACTGAGAAAGTTAGGGAATGGGGAGACAGATAAACTATGCAAAGGTGTACAACTGAAGGGAAAGTACAGTTACACCAGTCTGCAGAACAAGACAGGCCATAAACAGGCTTAAGGAGGGATAAAAGGGCTAAAGTCAGATGGCTTGGAGACCCCTGTAAGGGACAAACTGAGAAAAAGTTGGGAAGAGTAAAGGAAAACTGAATTGGGGAGGATGGTGGTGTGGTCCGTATTTGAACATTGAAACAAAAGGCAAGGGACAGAAAATGTCACATTCCTAGGAGTTCAAACTGGCCACATCTACTAAAGACAGTCATAAGGCTTTATTCACATATGTCCGCAATCTCGAGGGAAGTACCCAGATCTGCCCAGAACTGGTGGTCAAGGACAGTACATACACAAGCCCTGTAGATATAGCCATCCTGCTGACACACAGGTTCAGTGAAAACTTCAATCCTCTGTCCCCCATCAGTAAAACAGGGCATCCCCAGTACCTGCCCCCCCCCTCCCCTTATCCCTAGGGAGCAAGTCATCACTGCCCTCTCAAAGACAAAAAAGTACATACTCCATGGGACCCAATAACATTACAGGCTGCATCCTACATGAACTCAGGCAGGAACTTGCAGCACCATTAGGTACCATATTCAACCAAAGCCTGAGTACCAGCTTCATCCCAGCCAAGTGGAGGACAGCTACTGTCATCCCTTTGCACAAGGGTTCAGTGTCTACTGATCCAGGAACTTATAGACCCATCAGCCTAACTAGCCTGATCTGCAAGGCCATGGAGCAGATTATCATGGACCTTATTAACAAGTACATTGGCAATCTCCAGACACTTGATCCCACCTAGTTTGGTTTTGTCAGTGGGAGGTTATGCGTGTTAAATTTGGTCGACTTCTTTGAGACAGTCACCAAGGCCATAGATGAGGGGAAGACTGTGCACACCACCTACCTTGACCTGGCCATGGCCTTCGAAACTATTCCCACTCGGGTATAATAGATAAACTCTCTCAACTAGGCATCAATCCGTATGTTACCAGATGGGTAGCAAACTGGCTCACTGAGCGAACAAACCTAGTCAAAATAGGGGAAGCCACCTCAAGTAGTAGACCATTAACAAGCGGTGTACCCCAGGAATCGGTCTTCGGGCATCTGCTGTTTGGGATATACTTCTCAGAGGTGTAGGTCAAATCTAGTGGGCTATGGCTGACCAAGTTTGCAGATGACTGCAAGATGGGTGCTGTCATTAATTCCCTTAGTGATGTGGATATCCTCCAAGAGGGTCTCACCCAAACAAATGACTGGTGCCAGAAACATGGCTTCAAACTGAATGCCAAAAAATGCATCGTCATCCCTTTTCGGGAGAGTGACGTCCCCACAAATTATCACATTGATAATAAGGCACTAAGCATGCAATCATTCGTGAGGGACTTTGGCACCCAGTTTAATAGCAAACTGACTTTTGACCACCATATTGCCTCCATTGTACAGAAAGCTTTCTATATGGCCCACCTCATGAGTAAGGCCATCTCCTCCAGGAACAAGGTGGTCATAACATCCCTGTATTCTTCCCTTATATTGAGTACAATGCCCCTTTCGGCATGCACCTCACAAAGTGCATACAGCAGCTGGAGAGACCACAGAAGTTCCTCACCCGGAGAATCCAGGGCCTCAAACGTCTACCATACACAGGCTAAAAGCCCTGTCCCTCTCCTCAGTCTCCTACAGACTCCACAGAGGTGACCTCTGTCTGGCATAGAAAGCAATCTCAGACCCCGCCATGATGGGACTGCTACATATCCGCAAGTCAAGCTCCACTTGAGTAACCCGCACGCGCAACCTCAACCTGGTCTTGTGACATCAGTAGGACTTGTTGGCAGGACAGATTTGTGTCCCAGAGACTCTCCCTTTTGTAGAATAGAATCTCTCTCTCTTTCTCTCCATGTAAAGCAGAATACCTCATTAAACCTTTTTAAGCGCAACCTGGATAACTGGATGTGGAACAGAAAATACACCCCTGGGATTCCACGTGTGTCCCTGCTGGACAGTGGCATAGGGTGCTGACTTGGAACATGGGCTAAATTCTTGGCTAGGCTTATAAGGGCCTCAGGGCCAATAG
Source organism: Protopterus annectens (assembly GCF_019279795.1). Lineage (NCBI taxonomy): Eukaryota > Metazoa > Chordata > Ceratodontiformes > Protopteridae > Protopterus > Protopterus annectens. The sequence continues at coordinate 1,859,520,889 of NC_056725.1, forward strand.
CCTAGTAACTTCCTGTTTTCCTGTGATTTTGAAGAGAGAGAACAGAAAGGAATGTAGAGAGTGACAGAATAAGAGAAGACATGCAGAGGAAGTTGATGCTGGTTACAGCTTACAGCTTTAGAGGACTTAGTCAGCTGGTATTGTGGAATTTTGAGGATGAGGGCAGGTAGGAGCATGAGTAGGTAGATCCCAGTTCAAATGACTCCTAGAGCAATAAGTAGATGACCTGAATAGCAGTCAAGAAGTCAGGCTAAGGAGAATGGTGTAAGAGAGTGACAAGGGAGAGATTGTGATAATGAACCAAAACCATTCCCAGAAATAAGTTTTATCAGTCAAAATGACAGCTGCACAGATAGGGAGGAGCAAAAAAAAGGAGGGGAAACTGAAGGAGGACCTGATATGGAACTTTCTCCCCTGTAACTTTTAAATTGCAGAAGGAAGACGGAGAAGAAAGTGGAAGGGAATGCCAGTCAGTTGGACAAATCTAAGTAAGGTGAAGGAAGGGGAAAAGATGAGCTTCAAAGGTGAGTCAAGATGAGAATAATTAAAGGAGGGAAACAGGATTGCCAAGAGAAACCATACTCCCCAGAGGAAATCTCACACAGGTAGGTACACTAAGGGATGCAGGGCATAGTAGCCATGGATGTTGTCTAACGATGGGAAAGTGAAGGTGCAAATCCCTGTAGCCCAGGGTAATTGGAGGAGAGGGGGAGGGGAGGGAAGAGAGGAATATAGGAGGCATATATATAACCCTGTCAAAAAGATGGTCAGTCCTGTGACATAGAAGCATAAAGCCCTGACAACATTCCAGGTGACCAGAGTTTGAGTAGTAGCTTGGGTCCTTGCAAAGTGATAGGGAGGTTGGTGTTGCCCATTCTGGAGAGGAGAGATTGTGCTGGGCATCTTCCAGTAAACCCTGGTGGAGGCTAGGTCTCAAAGGAACAGATGTCAGAATAAGAGGATGGAGGGAGCAAGGAAGAATGATCACCCTGCAGCCAGGGGTGGGAATATGCACTTGGTGCAGCTTACCATTGTCTCCCATCCCACAAAAAATTATGTCAGCAGAAGGGGTGGGGATCTAGGCTAAGAGAAAATCCCTTCACCCAGAAGCATGACTGCTTCTGTGTTAGCCCATCTCATCCACTTACCATGCATGAACCAAATCTTAATAGCCTGCTTGGGGAGTGGAAGGGGAGTCGTACTGTGTGCATGTGGTCTCCCATCTGAGACACTCTCCTAGAATGGGAACACCAAAGGTCTGCCAGGGTGAAGGTCTGCCAGGGTGGAACTCGTGGGTAGAGGTAATTTGATTTGCAGAGGTGGTTTAATGGTCAGCCACCATGAAGATGGGGGGGGGGGACTAGCCCCCCCCAAACAAAGTCTTATGCAGGTGAGGATAGGGAAGATCAGAGGTGGACATAATATTGCTATAGGAACCAAAGAAAAGATAGCAGTATACTTTGGAAAGTGAATGGATGTGCATGTACAGAAAAGATTGAAAACTGTGAAGGAAAAGGGTAGATAAACGGTATGGCTGTACAGCGTAAATTAAAAAAAAAAAGTGAAAAATAAGGAACATCTACATGCCAAAAAGAGAAGTGTCAGTGGTGTAACAGGTAGCACACTCATCTTTGTTGCAGAAGGCTATGGGTTTATTTTCCACACAAGGTAGATTGAATGCTGACACTGCAGTGCAGCATAAGGGGGGTACTGCACTCCTGAGTATGTCATCTTTCAGATGAGATGTTAAACCGAGGCCCCATCTGCTTGAGTTGGCAGTAGCTCAGGTGGATGTAAAAAATCCATTAGCACCTATCAAAATGAGTGGGAGTCCTTTATTTACATAATCCATGAATAGTTACACAATCAATAGTTACATATTTATATTACATATTCATATTTACAACTATTATACAATATATATACATGTACTATTTACAGATCACATCCTCCTTTTACATTTTGCTTCATCATATGAAACACAGTATTACTTTTTTGACCCCCACTCCAATATCCACAACCAAAACCTTATTTTTTCAACATCATTGCTAAACCCCTTTTTTCGTTGAACATGATTTCCTTAACTCTTTGATTCCAAATCATCCATAATATAGCAAAAAATTTAGTGAGATTTTCAACCTTTGTCTTACTTTTGTGTTTATAGTAACCAAATGTAGTCATGTCCATATTTAAATTGTGTACATCTTTAAAGTCATTTACAGTGGATATAAAAAGTTTACTCACCTCTGTTAAAATGCCAGGTTTTTGTGATATAAAAAATGAGACCACATTAAATTATTGCAAAACTTTTCCCACCTTTAATGTGACCAATAACTTGCACAATTCAACTGAAAAACAAACAAATCTGTTACGGGAAAAATATAAAAAACAAAAAACGTAAAATACACTGGTTGCATAAGTGTGCACATCCTTAAACTAATACTTTGTTGTGTGTGTACACCCTTAAGCTAATACTTTGTTGAAGCACCTTTTGATTTTAATTACAACATTCAGTCTTCTTGGGTAGTAGTGTATCAGCATGGCACATCTTGACTTGGCAATATCTGCCCACTCTTCCTTGCAAAAGCGTTCCAAATCTGGCATCTCTTGTGCATAGCCCTCTTTAGGTTACCCCACAGATTTTCTATTGGATTTAGGCCTGGGCTCTGGCTGGGCCATTTCAAACTTTAATTTTCTTTTGATGAAGCCATTCTTTTGTTGATTTGGATGTATGCTTGGGGTCATTGTCGTGTTGAAAGGTGAAATTCCTCTTCCATCTTCAGCTTTCTAGCAAACACCTGAAGGTTTTGGGCCAAAAATGACTGGTATTTGGAACTGTTCATAATTCCATCCACCTTAACTAAAGCCCTATTTCCAGCTGAATAAAAGCAACCCCAAAGCATGATACTACCACCACCATGCTTCACCATGGGGACGGTGTTCTTTTGGTGATGCAAGTTGTTGTATTTGTGCCAAACGTACCTTTTGGAATTGTGGCAAAAAAGTTCAACCTTGGTCTCATCAGACCATAACACATTTTTCTCACATGCTTTTGGGAGACTTGATGCATTGTTTTGCAAATTTTAGCCTGGACTGGATATTTTTCTGTGTAAGAAAAGGTTTCCGTCTTGCAACCCTACCCCATAGTCCAGACATATGGAGAATACAGGAGATTGTTGTCACATGTAGTACACAACCAGTACTTGCCAGAAATTCCTGCAGTTCCTTCAGTGTTGCTGTAAGTCTCTTGGCAGCCTCCCTGACCAGTTTTCATCTTGTCTTTTCATCAATTTTGGAGGGACGTCTAGTTCTTTGCAACATCACTGTTGTCCCATATTTTCTCCACTTTTTGATGACTGTCTTCACTGTGTTCCATGGTATATCCAATGCTGTGGAAATTTTTTTGTACCCTTCTCCTGACTGATACCTTTCAACAATGAGATTCATTTGATGTAAGCTGTCTGCAAACCATGGCTTTTGCTGTAGCGGGCAACTGAGTAAATGTTGGAAAAATCCTACTAGGAGAGCTGAACTTCATTTGGGGTTAATCAGAGTCTCATTAATTGATGGCAGGTGTGTACCTAAGAAGACTGAATGCTGTAATTAAATCAAAAGGTGTTTCAACAAAGTATTATTTTAAGGGTGTGCACACACAGCAAAGTATTAGTTTAAGGGTGTGCACACTTTCAACCAGCGTATTGTACATTTTTTATTTTTTATATTTTTCCCCTAACAGATTTGTTTTTCAGTTGAATTGTACAGGTTATAGGTCACGTTAAAGGTGGAAAAAGTTTTGAAATGATTTATTTTGGTCTACTTTTTTATACCACAAAAACCTGGCATTTTAACAGATGTGTGTACACTTTTTATATCCACTGTAGCTATGAGACCTGTGATTATTACATGTTCAATGTTAATATCAATACTATAATTTGTGTAACATTGACAATACTGACAACCCTGGAACAAATAACAATTGTTGGAGAAGTGCAGATGACATAGAGGAATTTGTACATTTCTTGCATGAAACAAGGCAGGGAAGAATATTATTAACTGGGGACTTAAATTTACCAGAAACAGACTGGAATAATATTGATTCCACAACGTTAGTAAGGAAATTATTCACAGCGTGTGTTCAGGAACAATAATTATTTCAGATTGTTAAAAACCCTACCAGGTAACGGAACATACTAGATATTGTTTGCGTTCCCTAAGAAATTACTTTCACGATATGCAGGGATCATGGGGTTATAAGGGTTAATTTATTGCTAGATTGCTAGATAATTCTGCCAAACTGAAATCTAAGCCAATGCACAGAAGGTTAATTACAGATTATATGGAAGCAAATCGTCACTATGTAAAACTAACTGGAGTGAGGTGTTCAGTGGAAAAACTGCAGATGGAATGTGGAAAGTTTTGAAAGAGAAATTGAGTGCAAAATATCAAAAAAAAATGTAACATCAGGATCTAGGCATACAACATCAGGGGGATATATTTCCATAAGAACAAGATATCTAATTAAGGGTAAGAGACTAAAAAATATAAGAAATGGGAGAGAGGTCAATCTACAACTTTGAAAACTGAAATAAACAAGTTGGACAAACAGATTACACATAATGTGAGACAAGATCAAGAAAAATTTGAAGAAAATGTATATCAAGATATTGAGCATAATAGGAAACCTTTTTATAGATACATAAGAAGTGGAAGGAGTAAAGACACAAATTGATAAACGATGTGCAGATTCTAAAATTTATTCTCAGACACAACAGATTATAGATATAGTTACAAAATCTTATGCAAAACAGTTTGGCTCCACAAAAGGGGTGATATGGTGTCCTAGTGACATCCAGGTAACCCTAGATACTGGAATCAAATTAGATTATATTGAAAACAAATTGCACAAACTTGATCCAAACAAAGCACAGTGAGGAGACAGAATTAGTAACAATGACCTGAAAATACTTCAGCAAGAACTTATAGTACCATTACATCTATTATTCACTAGGTCATATAAATATGAAGAGATTCCTCAAAATTGGAGATATCCGCTTATTAAACTTATCTTTAAGGGAAAGGGGAGTAGTACAAACCCAGAGTCATTTAGACCCTTAAGTCTACTTTTATGTTGTTGAAAAATAATGGAGATGGTAGTATTGGAAGAGTTATTGTCAGAACTGGATAGGTTGGGACTCGAAACCATATATCAGCATGCATCTGTTACCACCTGTAATATGATGTTCTACAATATAATAACAGCTATAAATGAAAAATTGTGCTGTGATGTAATTTAAATAGATTTAACTTCAGCATTTGACAGGGTCATACACAAAATACTGATCAATAAATTAGTACAACTAGGTATTGATGTACTCTTGATAAGATGGATAGCTGCATGGCTTACAGATAGGACATGGCAAGTATCATACAGCAACTGGACAAGTGAAATCCCTGGTTACAGTCAGGGTGTCCCACAAGGCTCTGTCCTAGGCCCTTTCTTGTTTAGATTGTATCTTTCAGACCTAACTTTTTCATCCGAGGTGTTCTACAGTCTATATGCAGACGACCTGAAATTGGGTAAACTGATTACTTGTGTTACAGATAAGGCATGTCTGCCAAATAACTTGACTAAATTGACCATTTGGGCACAGGAGAATAATATGCAGATAAATGCATCAAAAACTAAGCATATGAGATTTGAGAGACATAAATTGAAAGGTGAATATTTAATACAGCGCACAGTGACTGAAACTGTAGACTCATTTAAGGACCTGTGTATATGGGTAGATTCAGCTGTGAGTTTTTCCTAATCATATCACCCAATTGGGTAATGATAGTTATAGAACTGTAGGTTGTATAAAAAGATTTATAAAGTCAATGAAGTCAAAAATAATGAAGTCATTGTTTGTTAGTTACATTAGACTCAAACTTAAGTATGGAATTACAATATGGAAACTCTATAAGAAAACAAGCATGAGTAAACTGGAAATAGTACAGCTGAAATATACCAATGGCATTCATGGATGTAAAAATTTAAGTTATTATAAAAGACTAAAATATCTGAACTTGTACAGTGTCTCTTACAGATATCTAAGAAGAGATCTTATTCAGGTATATAGGGCATTTAGAGACAAGTACCTCTGGGAATGTTTGGGGTTATCAAAATGTACTAGAGAATCGTCAGACAACCTATGTAGAAGATTCAATAGGAATGAGAAGTGTACTGATTGGTTCTCTGGCAGAGTAGCTGATGCATGGAACAGACTACCAAATTACATTAAAGCAAGTACTAGTTTAGATATTTTTAAGAACAGCCTGGATACTTATTATGGGAACAAGTGTTTTGGTATATTGGCAAGCTAGAAGGGCATTAATGCCTGTGCTTGAAATATTTGTATGTATGTATGTAACAGTAACAAGTACAAATGTATATATCACTTAAAGAAGACTATAGCTGCATACAAGGTATGTTACTGCCAATAAACTGGTATTGTTAAATCAGTTAAAAAAAGATGTATTGGCAAGAGTACCTGAGACAAAAAGCTGGTATTGCTAAATGAGTTAAGGAAAAAAGTGTTGACAAGAATATCTGAGAGGTTTAATATATTATAAGAGCTAATGATATGTTATTTTGGCTAGGTATGTCTGTATTAATAGAGCACTAGAGCCTGAATGTCTCTCTGTATTACAATAGCAGTTGAATAGAAGATGAGATTCCATGCAGAGTTCCAGGAAGACCATAGTATAAGACTGGAACATATTTGTTTCAGGATTTTGTATATATTTGACCTGTGTTGACTAGCATTCATATTTGTAGAGGCCATGAAGTAATCAGTTTCTATAAGTACGTTTGTTATCTGTGCAATAAAAGCTGCTTTTTCAAGGTATGGAATTCTGGATGTGGTAATGTCAGTTAACGGTCCACAGTATGCAGATATGAAAAGTTTTAGGAGCACTAGGAGTTTTAAAGGCCAAGTCACAAGAGCAGTGTGGACTGCCAAAAATGTTACAGAGCATTTGACAGTAATTGTTACATTGCCATGCACCTTCATTGGAATATAGAAATATTCCACTGCATGGTTTTGATCTGTTGTCTGTCTGGAAATTGATGGATTGCAGACTTAATGGGGACATTCTTGGGTTGTTTGCTTCACTGACTCCTGAAAAGCAAATGCAGGTCCAGGAGAGACTGAAATAGTCATTTGAGACAGAAAGACTGTTATAATCAGCATTCATAGAGTATTTTTCTCTAAACCAAGGGGGAAAGTGAAAATTCAGCAGGTCTCTGGTGAGGTAACCAGTCGTTATTTTGAAACATGTGAGCAGCCAGTGATATTTGTTGTTCATTCTTCTTATGGAGAAACTAGGAGCACAAAACAGCTCTTCAAGTCAAACAACTCATTGCTGTACAGAAACAGAGACCATTTTGTATTTTCAGAAGTGCTATGCTATTCAGGGAAGTGTCCAGAGAGGTGCACAGAGTTGCTTGAGGAATTTTTAAATGTGAATGTTAGAAGAGAAGATAGTTCAGATGAAATATTAGCATTGTTAAAGAAAGACGTTCTGAGTTTCCTGACATCAGATTTGCAGACTACGTATGATCATTACTTCAAAAACTATCTCTGTTTCCAGAAACTTCATAAACAAAATGGAGTAAAAGAATTCAAATAACTAGAATATGAAGTGCTAGTTTAAATGTGTTGTTTTATTCTGTTGTAATAATAAAGTATGCCCTGAAAACCTGTGGTATGAGGACATGGCTGCCTCAGCATGCCTTTATTTTGTTACATTAAGGCAACTCTACGTCTGTGGGCCTCATATTTCCCTTTGAACTAGTAGTACCGCTTGGCGTGGTGTTGGACGTATGTTTGCACTAGACATTGCCATGTTGTGCATAGCTATGTCATGAGCTTGTATAACTCACTTACTCTCTTGCCCCTCTGGTTACTCAGTGCCATCGTGTGGTATGTCCTGTTGATGTTCCTGTTTGTCTGGGTTCTTGAGCAAGCCACTTATTCCCTGGACCTGTATGTACCCAAACATCTGAAATCAGGACTTGAGCAAGCCAAACTCATACTCAGTCACATTCTTGCTTAGGCTGTGCTTCACTTGTCTTTAACAGTGGCTCTGTGGAATAACAGGCTGTCACTTGAAAAATGTATGTAGTTATATTCACCCATTAGATTCCATTCTGGGATGTCCTTGAATATTAATCTATTTTAAAACACGGGTTCTAAAGAATGATGTGATTTGTAGAATTTGTCTATTTGCTGAGCACATGGTTTGACAGTTGATTTAATGTCAGCCACCCTCATTCATGGACTGCTGTCCATCGTGGCTGGAATTGGCTTTATAATGAAGTGGGTGCTGGCACTGGCCCCAAGAACAGGTGGGAAGTGCGCTTACCTCATAGAACTATTCCATGGCTACATGGTGTACATTTTGTATTGGTGGAAAATGTATGTAGTTCTCAGTCACATAGTAACCAGTCCTGGATGCAAGAAGCGGCACTATTTGACACTTTTTCTCTATTACGCTAGTGAAGGAATATCCACTGGTAACATATTCTGGCTTCTGGTATGATGGCTGAATAGACTTGTGTGACCACCAGCTGTCTCCATTTGGTACCTTTCATTAGCTCCTGAGAGATGGTCATTTCAGAGCTCATCAGTGTACCACTGAAGGTCATGCAAAAGATGACATTAGCAGTTGAATGAGCAGCATATTCTTCTGCTGGTTGATAGCTTCCAAAAAACAGTTCTGCTTTGCAAACTGCCTTAATTGAGCTTTTGCCTTAGTTTTGAGAACATCACTATGTGGCCTTTTTATTTCTATTAGGTGATTGTTTTGCTGCATGTTTACATGCTGTTTGTGCAGCTTCCAAAAAAAGTTAGAAATATGATGGCTCTGGTTTATTGTAGATGTCTGGTTGCACCTAGCAAGTTGTGAGTCATACCTGTGTTTACTTGTATGTTAAAAAGATACTGTGAGCCTTCGAAAGTTTACAATATCACATGCAACCTGCAACTGTGCATCACTTGACTACATATTTGTTCATTTTCATACACTGCTTAAAGCACATTTTTGGAACCATCAGCACTCAGCAACATCTGCAGTTTTCACATAGCACCTTGCCATAAGTGTATGGGCTGCAGTGGTGCAGCGGTTAGCGTTGTCGCCTCACAGCAAGAGGTTCTCCTGTTCGATTCTTGGCTGGAGCACCTTTTGTGTGGAGTATGCATGTCCTCCCTGCACTCGAGTGACATTAAAGACATGCAGGTAGTAGTGGGTGTGAATGGGCATGTCTTCTTTGAAGGTTGGGCGTCGGGCTGGCAACTCGGCACCGTAAAAATCCACTGCCAACCATGAGCGGACCAGTGTTCTGCTGTGGCGACCCCTAATCGGGAAAAGCCGAAAAACATTACTTTTTTTTACCTTACCATAAGTGTCAATTGTTTTGGAATCTAGCCTATCACCTCCATCCAGTAGCAGCTTTGTTACTGCATATACATTATAGCAAATCGTTATACAAGTCCAGTTATCTCGTAACATCTGTGAAAGTAAACTGAGTCAGCAAGGCAGTGTTTTCGGATTGAAACAATTAAACTGCATAACAAAAATGTATCAGCCATTATGTACTCAGAAGATGTTTACAGAGTATAATAGCACTGTTGCTAGTAAACCATGGTAAAATAGTGACAGCAAGGTTTAGGGTAGGAATTAGTGCACTCTTCAATGCTCAGCTGCTAGCTTTACTGAGTATGGTAAAACCACACGTAAGTCGCATTCTGTAACATCGTATTTTGAATATATTGAAAGATGGCTATCTATTTGCTGACATCCTCATACTTTATTTTATCAACCACACATCTTTAACAATCATTGCTACAGTCAAGCTTTGGTTCAAGATACCATTTGACATTGAGAAATGCTTTTTGTTATAATAATGCTGTTTGGAAGAGTTAACCAAATTTGCCTCTTTGTCAACAGTGGTTTGACATTTTTTTTTTGTGTTAATCACTAGGGCTGTGCCTGTTTATCTTCTAAATGCTCCATTGTTTAATTGATATAAGCATTGCTCATGTAAGACTATTACTGGAATTCAATTGTGGCATTATCCATGGCTGAATTCTGTAGCAACCCACTGGCAAGCGATACATGTTGCATTAGTATAACTTTGTGAGGACTTACTCCCTGACATCAGAATGTACTGTCTCATGTTTTTTCTTCATTCACTTCAAGGTTTATCCATGTTTTATATAAGAAGTTGTTTCCTACATGTAAAAAATGAGTTACATGTGATAACCAAATTAGTTCCTGTTCCGCATCTCTTAGGAGAGCTACCAAGATGTGACTGCCCCCCCCCCCCCCCCCCCCGTTTTTTAGCATCAAGCCTTGCTAAACTGACATTAGCAATGAGGTGGTTTGCATTACATGAATTCTTGAGGACAAATCATAGTCCTTTATGTGCTGCAGTGTCTGGAATCTCAGAACCAGTTGCAGGTATCCAAGATCTGTCATGCAGTAAACCCTTACTTAACTACAAGTGGAAAGCTCATGTCTAGCTATTTTCCTGACCAGCAGTGTAAAAGCATTTACTTCTGTATCATAGGTAAATATTTAGAAAAAGGCTGCTTTACCACAGCAGAGAATTAGGAGTTAAAGCATGGAGAGTACTGGAGATGCAGATGGCATCCGATTAATTTGGAAATGTTGAATTGTGGCCCTAGACTTTTATGCTGACTCGGGAAAAGCAGTGTTTATGAGTAAGGTTGCCACCATTTAAGCGGGCCAAAGTGGGACATGGCGGTCTGGCCAATATGACACTGGCCACAGGAGTGGTAAAGGAGATGCTGTTATGGGTATGATGGTTGGCTGCTGGAGTGGCTGGTTGGCTGGCTGCTGGAGTGGCTAGCTGGTTGGTGGGAGTAGCAGCTGGAAGGATGAATGACTGGATGGATGGCTTGATGGGTGGATGGATAGCTGCATGAATGGCTGCCTGGCTGGATAAATGGCTGGCTGCATGAGTGGATGGCTGGCTGAATGAATGGCTGGCTGGCTGGTTGGATGACTGAATGGCTGGCTGCAGAAATGGATGGCTGTCTGGCTGGATGGATGGATGCATGGATGGCTGGCTGGCTGGCTGGACGAACGGATAGATTGCTGGCTCAATAACAAAAAACAAAAAACAAATCTCGGTCATTGTTTTAGCAGTTGTAGAAGTGCTTAAAACAAAGCGCCCCTACAGCCATGATCTTTGCAGGGCTCTTTCTGTCCCAATCCCCACCCCTTTCATAAATTGCAGCCAGTTGTTGCATGAATGAAAGCACCTGGACCTAACAGGCAGCAGCTCTGCCTGCAGGTCCAGGTTAGTGATTTCACTGAATTGCTTTGGAAAAGCCAGAAGTAATATCGGCTTGTTCCACGGCAATTCAGTGCGATTGAAAAGCGGGACTTTTCAAGTCCCACTACTTTGCACAGTGGGCAACGGGATGAGGCAGCTCAACCCGTGAGTGTCCTGCTGACAACGGGACGGGTGGCAACCTTATTTATGCGATGTAGCATAATGCATTTCTATTTTAAGTTGCTTCTCAAATGCTACAACCTTTTCTGCATGTAGGTATGCATGTTTATATTTGGCTAAAATGCAGTAGAATAGTATGTTTATAATAAGTACTGTGTTGTTACTACTGTAAGCTGAATGGTGCATGATAACATGACTTGGGTAATAGCAGTAGACCTCCACAATTGTGAAATAAAGGTAGGAACTCTTGGTCTTCCTAATGCACTTTTGTGTAGTCATTTAACAGTTGTATTTATCTTTAGACAGTCTTGTTTAGACTAAGTTTCTTGCTACTTTTGTATTGTATAGGAGGTGAAGTATTGACTTATACAGCTGATGGAACTGGCGATGCAGTCCTTATTGAGTGGCATGATAACTACAACGTGACTTGTGGCTATGTGGTTGAATGGTATAATTTTCCAGTGTCACAGCTTGACCTTCAATGGCAAAAATACCTATCAAATACCACTAGTGTTGTGATTAAATCAGGTGAGTAAACAGTGTAGATGCTGCTACAGTCTCAGTATTGTTAACTCTTCCCTCATTAACAATGCATTTGATTATGTAGAGGAAATAAATGTGTAAAACTGATTTATTTTTTGCCTGTAAATGGAAACACAGAGGTGAGTTATACAATTGCTTCAACAGTGACACAGTTTTGGGAGCAGACTTCAGAGTATGCTCAGCTAAGAATGAAAGGTAAGCAGAAGGGCTGTGACGTTTGTTGCGTTTTTAGTAATGGTAAGCTTAGGGTTCCCTGTTGCATCTGCACCTCCTTGCAGTGGCTGTGTAGACATATTTAATAGTATGTGCTGATACATTAACAGGGTGTGTGTGCCAAAATACAGATGCAGTGCTGTGGTGCCATTGCATGCATGCCTTGGGGGAGGGAGAAAAAGGACAGCTAGGGAATGGATGCTGGCCTGCCATCAAATGTTTGACCGCCAAATAACCTGTTACATTACAGCACAGTGACACAGTGTATAATATCTCTGCCGTGGTCTAAGGTTTAGTCCTGATCTGCACTCAGTGTCTTTATGGAGATTGTGTGCCTCCCCATGTCTGTGTGATATTTCTCTGGGTACTGTATTTTCATCCCATCTCTCAAAACATGCTGGATGACTGGCTGCTGTAAAGTATCCATGTATTTTGCATTTATCCTTGATTCTAGGGGCCTAGGTCATGGCTGAAAAGGGACCGTGATGACCAGTTCACTTACCTGGTTAATAGCTGAATAAGTTAAATTAAAACTCCAGAGACCCTATGGCCAAATTTGTAATTGTCAGAGTAGTAGAATGTGGTTACCTCTCTCTTATTCCACCTTTAAAGCTTTGCGAGGCTTGATGTAAGAAGTGAAGTTTTCTAGATAAATTCCATGTTAAAGTCTGGCATTCAGTTAGAAAGGAAGGAAAAATAATTTTTTTCATAAGAGGAGCTGAAGGTTAGCCATGGAAGGCTAGAAATCAGATGTGAGGACTGTGTAGGTATGCAGGGCCATTAATATGTAAGTAACAAAATGTATGTTTTTAATCAGTCCCAGCCAGTGTAAAACTGCAAATAAATCGACAGTGCTTTTCATTCTGTCAACGGTCTGGATATTTGAAGAGTTAAGCATTATAGAAAACCTGTTGTCTGTGATTATCCAGCTCAGCTTTTTATGTAAATGAATAGGTTCTTAGGTACTTACTTAGCCTATTGATGCTTCAGGCTTTTAGAAGTCTAACTGTACATTCCCTTGAAGTATTTAGCCCTTATATTTTAAGTAAGAATAACCCATGAGCAGTGCAGAAAAGGGAGGAGATGATTCCACAAGTGAATGGATTGTTAGTATCTATGAGGATAGTCTCAAGATAAGTGGTCTCACTTGGGGCAAAAGCCCCCCCCCCGATATCATATGGCATCATTCTGCATTAGATAACATGATAAGGACAGAGTCTAAACTGTACTGGATGCCCATGAGAGTTTATAAATGATCCATGATCTAAGCTCCCTCACCAAGTCAGCTAGTTAGGAGTCTTGCTGAAGTTAGGGACAAATTTAATTTAAGGGATGCAGAGTAATTCACATATTGCCAGATTAGGCACATTTGGTATCACCATATTTTTCTCTGTGTGAAGGCTAGCAATTTTACACTGGCACAAGTAGAAGTGGGTTAAAAAGAGCAAAACTGGGTCTATATTATGCCGCTGAAACACGTTGACAGTGAACACCACTTTGTCGACATGTATTCAGTGAAATTCACTTCCAATATTCACTGAATAATTAAAGAGCAAAGACGTAGTTGGCCAACTACACATTTTGCCCTTTTCTCCACAGTAGTATGATCTTGCAGTTGGTATATTTAGTTGGGGGGGGTTGCTTTAGCTAGATTTAGTTCTGCTGAGTTACAGGGAAAGTATTTGTGTGCCATTTTTAGTATTCAGCGAATCGCAGAAGTAAATTTCGTTGAATACATGTGGACGAAATGGTGATTGCTTTCAAGGTTTTTCGGTGGTGTAATATCAACCTGTAGATCTGGGAAGGTCTGTAGAAACATATGGAAAAGTACAGTACATACCTTAAAATGCCTAATAGTTGGTAGATGGAAAAACTGCAAAAAGGTCAAGCAATCAAAAGCATAAGGGAAGAGGGTATGGAAAGCTGTGATCAGTAGACAAGACTCCTATTCACAAGGTATGTTACCCCCCTGTAGACAATATGCATTAAGGTTTCACATGATAATAGATGTTGGAGGTGTGACAGGGAGGTGGCAGATAAGACTTATATGTTTTGGAGTTGACCAAAGGTCACTGTATATTGGGACTATCTTACCAACAGGATGAACTGGCTTTTTAACAATTTGAAGTTAGTTTGGGAATTTTGAATGCTAAGCATCTTTCCCAAAAGAAGGTCAAATCTGCACTCAGTTTTGAGGTTTATTGAACTTTGGCAAATGCTGTTAAACTCCTGTGTGCCAAACAGTGAGAAACTTGATAGGATGTTCATCGTGCATACAGCTGCAGTCATAACAGATGGGTTCTCCTGCTGTCAGGCGGGTCCTCGGTCGGCCGAATTCCACGGTCTAGGTCCAGCGTCGGTTGTCGTCGCTTCTTCCCTGACGTCAGTGCGCCAGCAGTATAAAAGAACCAGCCGACGCCATTTTCTCCAGTCTTTCTTGCCGCGCGGTGCCTGAAGCAGAAGCAGTTCGCAAGTGCCGGTCGACCAGCTCCTGAAATTACGAAAATTTTGCAACCAAAGTCTTCTTTAAAGCTAAGTACCCCATTGGGGAAACTTTTCTTGCCTCAGACCGATGTCAGACAAAGTTAATAATTGTATTTCTTGTGGGAAGCAAATACCACATAAGGATTTTCATTCCCTCTGCATGTCTTGCTTAGGCCCAGACCACGACGTCTCGGTCTGTCGTTTTTGTGCTACATTCAACAAACGCACCATTAAGCATCGGGCGGAGTTCGCCCAGCACTATTTTGGCAAAAAATTTAACTATATTATGTCATCAGATACTCCGACTCCAGTTTTGTCTAAAAAATGCAAAGATAAGGACCGACACACGAGGTCCGCGGCCTCTACCGACACCACGCCAAAGCCGACTACAGGTGGTCCGGTTCTCAGCGAGGTGCCTACGCAGCCCCTGCCTACCGACGACACTTCATTGGCGGTGTCTTCTGTGCCCGAGGTCGCAGGCTCCTTGGCCCACACTCCGACTACAGGTACCGAAGCCACTCTTGGTGGTGAATCTCAAAATGTAGACAAGTCTGCCTCCTGTCAAGGTGTCTTCAGACCTTCCTCTTCTTTTTCTATCAAGGCTTTCACTAAGTCTAAAGCAGCCATGCATTCTAAGAGACAAGCTCCACAGGGCCCTTCTCCAGGCCCCATGCCTAAAAAACAGATGCTTAAAATGGCTGAGGATTTGATTACTCTTATCAGGGGTTCTCAACCCCCCCCCCCCGGACAAAAGGCCCAGAGTGGAGGAAGAATCCCCCTCCTCTGACCAGGCCTCCATTATTTCAGAGCACTCTGATGAACAGGAACATTCTTACTCCCCTTTTGAAGATTCTGATGCTGAGGAGTCCATTCCCTCTGTCTCCCCCCCAGAGGATTACTCATTTGGGGAAACCTTCCATACCTTAAGGGAACACTTCCACTGGGAAGGCCAAGAGTACTCAGATTCCAAGAAAAGGCTTAGGGATTTTCTCTTGCTACCTCAGCACAGGCCTCTGGCTATACCTCCTGTCTTAGACATACTAGATGATGTGTACTCGGAGGCCTGCCTTAACCCGGATTCTTTACCTCCAGCCCCAGTCAAGCCTGACAGGTACTACCGGGTTCCTGACTCACACCAATTTTTATACAAAAGCCATGCGGCTGACCCAGAAACTATCTCACAGGGCCCCAAGGGAATTAAGGCCTCCACTGCTAAAAACCCATTACCTTCCGAGAGAGATTCCAGATCCTTAGAAAGGTGGGGAAAAAAGTTATACACCTCGGCCACCTTAACCATAAGGGCATTAAACTGCCAGTTCCATATGCTAAAGTACCAACAGTTTCTGTTATCACAGTTGATAAGCAAAATGTCACAACCTGAACAACCAGACTTGAGGGAGTTGCAGGATTTGATGCATAGTGCAGAACAAGTGGGTAAACATACCTTGCAATGTGGTTTTGATGCTCTAGAGGCCTCATGTAGAGCTGCTGTTACAGGATCAGTCATACGTAGACATGCCTGGTTCAAGGAGCAAACCTTACCAGATCATGTCAAAGCTAAATTACTAGATGCCCCTCTTCAAAAGGATGTATTATTTGGTGTTAAAGCTGAGGAGGTATTAAAGAAAATGGAGGAAAAGGCTAAATCAATGCAAACAGTGAAAGATTTTCTACAGGTACAATCTCCACGTTTCAGTAGAAATTGGCCTTCCAAAAATTGGTCCTTTCCAGCCACAGACAGACCCCAAAGAGGTAGATACAGGCGCCCGAGGGGCAGAGGGCAATCTCAAGGATCGTTTAGGGGCAGACAATGGCAAGCTCCTACACAAAGAGGTGGTGAGGATAGTTCGCAGCCATTCAGAAAGCAAGCCCAATGACTTTCCCCTTTGCATGCCAAGCAAGGCTCAAATGGCAGCACCCTTAGGCGGAAAACTGGCATTATTTTCAAAAAATTGGCATATTGTCACAAAAGACAAATGGATCCTGGACATTATAAACAGAGGCTACAGATTCCATTTTCACACCCTTCAAAAATGAGAGGCATGCCAAACCTGCCACACAATCAAAGGGCAGAGGCACAAAGACAAATTTCAGATCTCATGGACATGGAAGCTATTCAAGAGGTACCTACTCACGAACAAGGTCAAGGTTTTTATTCCAGACTATTCCTGGTACCAAGGAAGGGAAAAGATTGGAGACCTATTTTGGACCTATCCATCCTAAACACATTTTTACTCGTACCAAAATTCAAGATGCTCACATTACAGCAGCTTCTTCCCATGCTGGGCAAGGAGTCTTGACTGGTAACATTGGACCTCAAGGAGGCATACCTGCATGTCCCAATCAGACAAAATTGCAGAAGATACTTCAGATTTCTTGGAGGTTCAACCCATTATCAATTCTCTGCGTTGCCCTTTGGCTTATCTACTGCACCCAGAGTATTCACGAAATGCCTGGCATCAGTAATTGCCTACTGCAGACTTCAAGGGATACAAATATACCCATATTTGGACGACTGCCTGATCCAAGCGGACAGCAAGCACATACTTCTGAAACATTTGGCTTTTGTAATAATGTTGAATTCTCTGGGATATACAGTCAACAAAAAGAAATCAAGGCGAATACCCTCTCAAAAAATAATTTTCCTGAGTGCCAACTTGGACACAAACACCCAGATGGCCTACCTCACGCCAGAGAAGCAGGGGCAACTAACTCAATACTTCAGAAAACTAGCAAATTTCACCAGGCTGACTTGAAGGAAAATCCTGCAGGCTCTGGGATTCATGGCATCTTGCATCCTACTAATCCCATGTGCAAAGCTGCATATGAGGAAACTTCAATGGTACCTGAAAAACCTATGGTCTCAACACAGCCACAGCTTGGAAACAATAATACCACTAATTCCATGTCTTCAAAAGGAATTTCTTTGGTGGGCTCAAGCATGCCAAACAAACACAGGTCTTCCATTCTGCAAGCCTCAAGCAAATCAAGTCATCACAACAGACACCTCGGACTACGCCTGGGGGGAGCACATGACAGATCGGTGCATTCAGGACAAATGGTCCCAAAAAGAAAAGTACCTTCACATCAATCAAAAGGAAATGCTAGCAGTAATAAATGCTATTATAGCTTTCAAAGACCTTCTGCATCCAGGTCAACTATTGATAAGGACAGACAACACCACAGTAATGTGGTACATAAACAAACAGGGAGGAACCCATTCATACCCCCTATGCAGGCTGGCCATGTCACTTTGGAACATTGCCCTGGAATTACAAATTGAACTTCAAGCACAGTACTTGCCAGGCAAGGAAAACACGCTGGCAGACAACCTAAGCAGAAATATGACAGATCCACACGAATGGAAGTTGCATCCTCAAGTTTTTACAGAGATAATTCAAGCACGGGGAAGGCCAGACATAGATCTCTTTGCCCCCCAAAAAAATCACCAATTGACAAAATTCTGCTCAAGGATTTTCCATCCACAGGCCTGGAGAGTGGACGCTCTCTCTTTCAGTTGGACAACAATGACAGTTTATGCCTTTCCACCTCTTCCTCTGCTGCTCAAAGTTCTATTAAAAACCAGAGCAGACAGACCAAAGATGATTCGCATTGCTCCAGACTGGCCAAGACAGCACTGGTACCCACTCCTGAGGAGCCTGACTCATTCCCCTCCATGGACCTTACCTCTAATGCCTCTTCTTCTGACTCAGCACAGCTTCAAAACTCTTCACAGTCAGCTGAAAACACTCAATCTGGCCGCATGGAAGATTCCTTAACATCACAACAGACCCTACTCTCTAAGGAGGTGCAGGATGTCATTTTGGAGGCCAGAAGGCCGTCTACTAGAAAAGCTTACTCCGCAAAATGGAAACGGTTTTGTGCCTGGAATGAGAAAAAGGGCCAGAATCCTGGAAAACTGAATTTACCTCAAATATTACAGTTGCTAGCTGAGCTGCTAAGCAGTGGGCTTTCATTCTCCTCCATCAAAATCCATGCCTCAGCCATTTCTGCAGAATACAACACTGATCCACCTTTATTCTCTCACCCCCTCTTAAGACAGTTCCTCAGAGGGGCAAAGAATATAAAACCCCCAAGGAAACAACCAGTACCTGCTTGGGATCTCAATTTCATTCTAGAAAAGCTGACCTTGCCTCCTTTTGAGCCAGCTGCGTCAACAGATTTGCAATATTTGTCCTGGAAAACAGCTTTCATTCTGGCTATCACCTCAGCTCGTAGGGTATCGAAACTACAAGCCCTCATGGCTGTGCAGCCTTTTATCATCTTCCATCAGGACAGAGTTTCCTTACGAACCAACCCGTCCTTTATGCTAAAGGTGGTATCCAGCGTAGCTTTGAATCAGGCTATACACTTACCTACCTTTTACCCTAATCCTTAAAACAAAGGGGAGAGACTACTACATTCCTTGGACATCCACAGACAGCTGCGTTATTATTTGGACAGAACAAAGCCTTTCAGAAAATCAGAACAGTTCTTTGTGTCCTATGCTATAGGAGCTCAAGGGAAGCCAATTTCCAAACAGACCATCTCAAAATGGATAGCCCACTGCATACACTTTTGTTACTCTTTTCATGGTAAAACTGTACCTGCAGGCATCAGATCTCACTCCACAAGGGCCACAGCTACCTCTGCAGCTTTCCTCAGAGGAGTTCCTACCAAAGATATTTTGGAAGCAGCCACTTGGAGTTCTGTGCATACCTTCTCCAAGCACTACCACCTACCATTATACTCCAGAACTAGAGCAGGCTTTGCCACTACAGTCTTGCAGGGCATTCTGGCTCCTCCTAGTTCCACCTAGTGCCTACCACCCCTTTCTTAGCTTTGGGATTCTACCCATCTGTTATGACTGCAGCTGTATGCACGATGAACATAGTACAGTTTTGTACCTACCATAAATGTAGATGTTCTAGTGCTAATACAGCTGCAGTCCAGGTTTCCCTCCCTCCTTCCCCTCTTGAGACAGGCCTATTGGCTAACACCTCCTCATACAACCTGATTGGGGTATTCTTTATGGTGTATTTGCTTGCAACTACTGTATTTTGATTATATTGCATTGCTTTATTACACAAATTTATGTATTGCCTTCCTTCTGGGGGCACCTGACATCTGGGGCAAGAAAAACTGAAGAAAATGGCGTCGGCTGGTTCTTTTATACCCCTGGCGCACTGACGTCAGGGAAGAAGCGATGACAACCGATGCCGGACCTAGACTTTGGAATTCGGACGACCGAGGACCTGCCTGACGGCAGGAGAACCCATCTGTTATGACTGCAGCTGTATTAGCACTCGAACATCTACATTTATGGTAGGTACAAAACTGTACTTTCCTCCTTCTGAGTGTTTGGAGAATATTATACGTAAGCATCTAGGTTATATGTTATGCTCTCTTAAAAGCTCCTGTACCTACTAGGACATTCATCAATATTCCAAGATTGTACATGACAGCTATGAACCTCAGTTTTAATTTTTTTTTGTTTATGTTTAAATTTTACTTCAGAACTGTTTTCCCCTACTTAATGGCATTTTACGTGATGAATAGTGATTTTCAGGTTGGTAAAAGCTGGGATTTCGTATATACTGTATAAAGTTTTACTGTGGTAGTGGCACTGCTTTCTTTCTATTCCTGTGGTTGTTACATTTCATTTTTTGCATGGAAAAATAGGAATAACCCAGAGATAAACAGAACATTTGCATGTTGCCCCTGTCCATTAGGGACAGGACTGCTAAACTAGGAGTGAATTTGCCATTACATATTCATTCATCCAGATTATGTTTGAATAGTGTAAGAGAAACACTTTGCTTTATGTGTAGAGGAAGATGATTCCAAAGAAGTGGTAGTCTTTGTGACACATATCTATCCTTCCAACATGTTCTGTTTATGTTCCAAAAGAGATTTAGGTCTCTTAAGCAGGAGTTTATCCATCTATTGGACTTGCGAATGTGTAGTAGGTCTGACAAGATAGTGTCTGTTGAGACTTTGTAGGTGAGTGAAAGATTGCCCCTCAGTAGCCTGTATGACTGAGAAGAGGGACAAGATTTTGAGACAGTCTGCATATTTTCTATGCTTTATGCCCTTGCTTTCTTTAGTAGGAAAGCATTGTGGGCATTCAAATTATGTAAGTGGTTTGGACAGATACGTACTGAAGGAGGTATTATACTCTATGATCATCCTGATGAGTGTGGAGTACAGTGGAATGGTCACATCTCTGGACCTGGGTGCCATACCCTTTGTAACAAGCTGTACAATAAAAAAGCAGTCTCTTACAATAGTTGCCACATCAGACTGAAGGACAGTTTGTTGTCTGCATAGGTTCCCAGGTCTCTAACTACTGGATCGGTTTTCAGTGGTGCGCTGGCAATGTAATAGCCGCAAGGGAATTCTTACTTGGCCGAAGGATACTATTATACATTTCTTGGCATTCAGTTTTAGTCCATGGTCCAATGTGATCATGATTAATTTCCCTAGTACACTGTAAGCAGTAGGGTTCTGTCTCATTTACAGGATTTCTGTGGACAGTGCTATATTGCCAGAACTTAAAATCTGTTGAACCAGGAAAGTATGCATTATGGAGTGACTGTAGTCTTAGAATGGTACAAGGAAAACTAAAACGTATCCTTTTGGAAAGTTACAAGGAAAAAAGACTTTGTATCCTGAACTTCGTGTTGTCCAGAGAGTGGATGATGGGGCAGTGATGTTCTTGGCTTGAGAGAATGCATAGTCAGAACAGGGAAAGAGTGTATGTTGGTCTTCCTTAAGGCATCCCAAACGTAGAGCAAAGAGTTATTTTCCATATTGACCACCAGCCATTGTCCATATCTTCTCCAACCCTCTTCCAACCAAATATGGTTAAGGACAGCAAGACACAAATTGTTAATTAAATTGTTCTGAAAGTTACCAGCAACTTCACTCAAAGCATCTATGCATATAAGCCACTTGTCAGGCTGTTAGCTTTTACAAGAGCAAGCTTCTGTCCAGAGTTATATTAATTCAGGAGTAGATAGTTCATTTTATGAAGGACAGAGAGTTTTTAAGACTTGTATAATGTTGATGTTCCGTGTGTGTACACAGTTTGGGGCGAGTAATGCAATGTCTGATCCAGCTGAACGTATATAAAGTAATCCAGGTCGATGACTCAGAACATTCTCTAGATGGCAACTGGGTGGATTTTTTTCCCCTCTCAGGGAGGTCTTGGAACTTTCATTGTAAATGATCTGTCTTAACTGCTGAAGCTATATTAGAGTTAAGGCGTTTGTATGTTAAATTCTACACGTAGACATTTGACTTCTGTGACTATAGCTAGTCACTATTTATTTTTCCCAGAATTTATCTTTTTAGATTTCTTGTTTAGGGAAAGAAATAATATTATTAAATAATTAAGGACCTGTGGCTGAATCCACTCTGCTTCCAGCAGTATGGCAAGCTCTAGAAAGAAATGATGTACATGTAGCCACTTTGTTTTAGCAGTCAAATTAATTGATTTGTCCAAGTGGGTAGCGATCCAGTTTCAGTGAAAGGCCGAAGGAGAAAAGCTTCAGTAAATTTTGACATTACAGTAAATACAACTGGTCATGCAAATTAAATTGCCTGGGCAAAATGCAACACTGTTACAAACAACTGAAAATAACACGATCTGATACATCTTGCCAAACCCTCGGAATGTCACTGTCTGTCAATACAAAGGTCTAATTGGCTACCTAATACTACTAGAGTCATGGGTTTGCTGAACACTCTAATTTTTAAATTACTTAGAGAGATATTACCCACCATGTCTTTGTTTTGGATTTAGAACCAACTGCACCTTGGGCACAAAATAATGAGGCCAAAACAAGCAGTCTACTTGCTTGTGGAAAAGGGGATTTAGAGACATAATTAGCCACAGTGAGGAAATACCTTATTATTGGCTAATTTGAATTTCTCTGAATTGCATGCTGTTATCAACTAGTGCTTATCAGCACTTTTCTGTAGTAATCATCCCTGGTGACCCATGTATCCCATTGGCACAGATACCCCCCATTCACTCTAATACACACATGGACACATTCAGTCACAGAT